>NC_026002.2:44317054-44332891 GCF_000442705.2 Elaeis guineensis
CAAATTGGACTAGCTCAATTGATGACATCCAGACCCTAATTTTTGTTTATGTGATCCAGTTATGTTCATTTCTGCATGGTAATGAGACATATCATGATCTCATCATCGACATCATCAAAACTCCTTTCGATGGATCAGAACTCTTCTGATTCAGATAATTAGAATGATCGATCATCAAGATCATTCTACTTGCTCCCAAAATCCATCAGTGACACTTAGTAGTGTATGGTGGCAACCCATCAAAAATGAAGACGAACCTCTCAGTGTAGCTACCTGTGTGATTGAGTTCCTCTATCATGAGTCCTGACTGAATTAGGGTTAAGGTGAACTCGTCAAACCCAACATCAGTCATATGAATCAATCGATTGATTCGAGTCCGATGTGAAACCCTAATGGAAAACTCTTTTCCATTATTTCACTCTACCATGGCCATGGGCTTAAGGACTCGATCTTTCAATCATCATAGGACTACTTCTTTTGTCTACCGAGGTTGATAGATTCTATCTTGGTGCGACCTAGTTCCTACAATGAATATGCTACAGCCAACATACACCTTAGGGTTTCGAATGGTTAGGAGATCGAGTTATGGTGTAGTCAAACTATAACACACTCAAAGTGAACTGTCGATGCACCTCAGGTCAAAGAACTAGACACACAACTGCAGCATCGAGCTAGTCATCGACGAGAAGGTAGACTTCCTTATGACTGCTCGAGGTGGTCATGCTCAGTACTCTCGTTCTCAATGAATACCTGTACTCTCACTTCAGTGTCTCCACATCGTAGACTCAAAACACATCTATCCTAAGAAAGCGATCATACACCAACCTTTCGGATCGATCACCATCCTCGTGATGATCCTATGGTCATGAGCTGTTTATGAGTTAGTTATGTAAATTCATGCCTTAAATTTTCAACTCTTGAAAATATGAATTGACATTCCTACTAACTCAAAAGATGTATCACAGACACAATATACACAATATGATAGAAGAATAACCCATTTATTGATTTATAGTCAAAATTATAAATTTGTCCTTAGATTTGTTCAGAAATATGTCAGTCAATCTGGCATCTAGGGCACACATCTAACAGAATCCTAGTCCTATTGGACTCTTTCTTGATGCTTAAGTCAAATTTAATTTAATCTTAATCCAATTAAAATTTGATGCACCCATGAAATGAAGATTTTTAGTCCAAATAAAAATTTATATATCCTAGTCTAGATAGAAATTGAGTCAAGCTCAAATCTTAATTCAAGTGGCACTAATCTTTCGATCCTTTTGGTGTTATTCTATAACCCAATTGGGGTTCATCAAATCAAACCTATGTCAACTCAAATTAAATTTTATTTAATTAGACTTGATGCAAGCTCTATTGCTCAATCAAATTGAGTCAATTAGTAATTTTATTGCTAATTAATCTTCCTATAACTCACTAACTCTTTAGTGAGTTACTTGATTGCAATATTTGTATTGGATCAATCATCAATCAAATTGATAATCAAATCCTATTATGATTCATAATCATAATTTAACCATCTGATCAATCAAAAGTCTCTTTTGTATGTGATTCCATAGATTCTATTCTATCGGATAGTGAGATATATTGTGATCTTTATCATAATATCATTGAGACTCTTTTCAATAGGTTGGAATCATTCCAACTCTACCCACCAAGGATCATCGATCATCAAGATGATATTTGTGAGTTTCACAATCTATCAGTGACCCCTAGCAGTATGTAGTAGTAACCCAACAGAATAAAAGATAAATCTTTAGATATAGTTAACGTATGATACAGTCCCTCTATCATGAGTCCCAATCAGATGGTAGATTATGGATAAATCATCAAACCTCAACATCGATCATATGATAGATTCAATCAGCTCGAGTCCATATATATTTCTATGAAAATTTTTTTCCATCAATCACAATGCTATAGCCATAGACTTAAAGACTCAGCCTCTTAAATCATGTAGGACTACTCTTTTCTGCTAGAGTTGATAGATCTCATCTTGATGCACACCCCACTCCTACAGTGGATCAACTATTTCCAACATCTACTACAAGGACTCATTGAGACCCATGTTGATGTGTTATTCAAACTTCAGCAGTCTCACTGTGAGCAGTAGTGCCATCTCAGATCAAAGGACCAGTCATATAATTGTAGCATTGAAAAAGTTACTAATGAGTGAGCAGACATCCATGTGACTTCTTGTGTTGGTCACTCTCAGTGCTAGTTATTCTCTAACAATCACATGTACTCTCATTTCAGTATCTCTACACTACAGACTCGAGATCCATCTATCTGAAGGAAGCAATCCATGCACTTGTCTATCTAGATCAATCATCATCCCCATGATGATCTTATGATCAGGAGCAATTTAAGAATTAATCATCAATGATATATATCTTGTTGGGTATAAAATACCCACAGCCGAAATCCTCAACAGAACAGCTCCGCCCGGACTCCTACGGGAGCCGGGCTCCGCCCTCGACAACAGAACGGCTCCGCCCGGACTCCTACGGGAATCGAGCTCCACCACCGACATCAGCACAGCTCCGCCCAGACTCCTACGGGAGCCGGGCTCCGCCTTCGACATCAATTGCAGCACAGCTCCGCCCGGACTCCCACGGGAGCCGGGCTCCGCCTCCGACACGAACTGCGGGTAAGCTCCGACCGGACTCCTAAGGGAGCCGGACTTCACCTCTAACTTTGGTTGCAGAACGGCTCCGCCCGGGCTCCTACGGGAGTCGGGCTCCGCCCCCGACATCAGCGGCTCCGCTCGGGCTCCTACGGGAGCCGAGCTCCGCCCTCGACAACAGAACGGCTCCACCCAGACTCCTACGGGAGTCGGGCTCCACCACCGACATCAGCAGCTCCGCCCGGGCTCCTACGGGAGCCGGGCTCCACCCTCGACAACAGAACGGCTCCGCCCGGACTCCTACGGGAGCCGGGCTCCACCACCGACATCAGCAGCTCCGCCCGGGCTCCTACGGGAGTCGGGCTCCGCCCCCGACAGCAGAACGGCTCCGCCCGGACTCCTACGGGAGCCGAGCTCCACCACCGACATCAGCAGCTCCGCTCGGGCTCCTACAGGAGCCGGGCTCTGTGGGTAAGCTCCGACCGGACTCCCACGGGAGCCGGACTTCACCTCTAACTTTGGTTGCAGCACAGCTCCGCCCGGACTCCTACGGGAGCTGGGCTCCGCCCTCGACATCGACTGCAACACAGCTTCGCCCGGACTCCTACGAGAGCCGAGCTCCGCCCCCAACTTCAGCTCCGTGGGGGTTCCGCTCGGTCTCCCCCCAGAAGTCGGGCTCCACCCACGACCCTGCTCCACTTCCTGTGGCGGACTCCGCGCAGTTCCATCATTCCCTGACAGGCCGCTGTAGCCATCGCCACCCTGCTCCACTTCTTGTGGCAGTTTCTGCACAGCTCCACTACCCCCTGGCAGGCCGCAATAACGGCCACGAACCTGCTCCACCTCCTGCGACAGATTCCCCACGATTTTCCCATCTGCTGGCGAGTCACGACAACGGACGCCGCTCCCCCGCGTAACGGATCCCACGTGACAAGCCGCAGTGATGGCCACGTGTCTACTCCACTATCCCTTGCAATCAATTTCCCTGACCATGGGCGGCCCACTACCAGACGGTTACAAACGTCGCCATCAATCCGTCGCCTCCTCCGCCTATAAAAGGGGGACCCAGATACGTTTATTCTCTAAGCTCATCTTCCTATCTCAAAACTCTGCTAAATTCTCCGTTCGAGCACTCCATTCTTGTTGAGGCAGAGAACTGATTTGAGCGTCGGAGGGTCTTGCCGGAGCAACCCCACCTCCGGTTTAGACTTTCCTTGCAGGTCCTGGCGGCGACCGCGACTTCCCCGACTCCAGCTTCTCCGGCGCAAGCGGATTTTTGCACCAACAGGATTGGCGCTAGAGGAAGGGCGGCTGTGCCTTCGCAGCACCCTTGTTCTTAAAGGAGTGTTCAATGGAGCCACCTCCGACCGTCTCTCCGTCACCCACTCCTAATCTCCCACGAGATCAGCACTCGATGCCTCCGCGCAAGGCGTCCACCCGGCGGTCTACGACCTCCGTAGCCAGATCTCAGGCTCCGACCTCCCCTCCAGTTTCTCAGCCTCCTCCTCCTTCCCCTCCGGCGGCGACGGTCGGCGCGGAGTGATTCGACTTGCTGGCGCAGCAGGTCCAGGGACTCGTTGAAGCCGTACAAGCGATGCAGCAGCAGCAACCACAGGCGTCGGCACATCCAGAGGGGGCGTCTCCGGAATGCCAGAACCTGGCGGCGGGGCGGGCCACCGGGACCGGCCACCCCATCCTGCCCGGGAAGGGGAATCCGAGGGTGGAGAGCCCTCCGTCGGATCACGACTCCACCCCTGGAAGATCCCTGCCCCCGTTCTGCCAAAGGACCCTCGAGACTCGAAGTCGAGAGGATTTCCTGGACCGAAGGCTCCAGGAGATGAACCGGCGGATCGAAGAACTCCGCCACGCACCTCCCGCTTATGGTGAGGATATTTGCACTGACCCTCCTTTCTCCCAAATGATTATGCAGGAATCGATCCCGCCGAACTTCAAGCTCCCGCAGTTTGAAAGCTACGACGGGACGTCGGACCCGGTGGATCATCTGGAGGCCTTCCGAACGATGATGCTGCTTCACGGTGCTCCCGACGCCATCCTATGCCGGGCTTTCCCGTCTACTTTGAAGGGAGCGGCGAGAAACTGGTACTCGGCTCTGAAGCCGGGTACCATATTCTCCTTCGATCAAATGAGCCACCAATTTGTGGCCCATTTTGTCAGCAGCCGACGTCCCCGAAAGGGTTCGGAATCCCTCATCAACATCAAACAGAGGGAAGGGGAGTCCATACGGGCCTACGTCAACCGCTTCAACATCACGGCGTTGGAGGTCCGAAATTTGGACCAGTCAGTGGCCATGGCCGCCCTGAAAGGCGGCCTTCAGAAGAATGGTCTTTTGTACTCCCTGGAGAAGAAGTACCCCAGGGATTTTGCCGATCTACTGGCTCGGGCTGAAGGATACGCCCGAGCGGAAGAAGCCTTCAAGATGAAGGACGAAGAGACTGCAAGGGAGCATCAAGCGGGAGATTCTAGTAAGTCCGCAGTTGAAAAGAGGCCAAAGGAAGTCCGGCCTCGCTCCCGATCCCCTCCTGGACATAAGCGCGCCCATACCCCTCCCCGGGCGCGCAGGCAGAGAAACCCGGACAACAGGTTTCGACGGGGTTCCCCGCCAGAAAAATTCCACAACTATGCCCCCCTCAACGTCTCAAAGGCTCAGGTGCTGATGGAGGTCAGGGAGCAGCTCCCTAGGCCGGAGAAGATGCACACGCACCTCGGGAAGCACAACCCCAACAAGTTCTGCCTCTACCACCGCGACCACGGCCACGACACGGAGGAATGCATCCAGCTCCAGGACGAGATCGAGGAGCTCATTCGGCGAGGTCGACTCGACAGATTCATCCACCGGAGGCCTGGGGATAGAAGAGATCGGCCAAGAGCCCTCCCATCGCCTGAACTGCAGAAAAGGGAGGAGCAGCTTGGGGACCGGCCGCCCATCGGGACCATCGACTCCATCTCCGGAGGGCCTCAAGGAGGAGCGGGAATACTTTAAATGTATCACTTACTATTTCGCTTTGAATCTACTTTTCTTTTTAGCTAACATGCTCCTCCCACCTAGCGTGGATGTATTATGGCTGGATATGATCCATCCAAGACCACAGCCCTGTTAGGGACAGGAGGAAAACCTCGCCCTAACTTGAGCAAAGTCGAAGGCCCGGTTCTTTTAGACCGGATGGGGGGAGAGGCCTTACAATGCCCTAATGTGCCCCCACAGCCCTGTTAGGGACAGGAGGAAAATCTCGCCCTAACTTGAGCAAAGTCGAAGGCCCGGTTCTTTTAGACCGGATGGGGGGAGAGGCCTTACAACGCCCTAATGTGCCCCCACAGCCCTGTTAGGGACAGGAGGAAAACCTCGCCCTAACTTGAGCAAAGTCGAAGGCCCGGTTCTTTTAGACCGGATGGGGGGAGAGGCCTTACAACGCCCTAATGTGCCCCACAGCCCTGTTAGGGACAGGAGAAAAACCTCGCCCTAACTTGAGCAAAGTCGAAGGCCCGATTCTTTTAGACAGGATGGGGGAGAGGCCTTACAACGCCCTGATGTGCCCCCACAGCCCTGTTAGGGACAGGAGGAAAACCTCGCCCTAACTTGAGCAAAGTTGAAGACCCGGTTCCTTTAGACCGGAGGGGGGAGAGGCCTTACAGTGCCCTAACACGCCCCCACAAGCCAGGCTGATAACGAAAACCTCACGCCGGCTTAAACCAAAGAAGACTTCACCCGGACTCCTACGGGAGCCGGGTTCCACCGCCAAAGAAGACTTCACCCGGACTCCTACGGGAGCCGGGTTCCGCCGCCAAAGAAAGACTTCACCCGGACTCCTACGGGAGCCGGGTTCCGCCGCCAAAGAAAACTTCGCCCGGACTCCTACGGGAGCCGGGTTTCGCCACCAAGGAAGACTTCGCCCGGACTCCTACGGGAGCCGGGTTCCGCCGCCAAAGAAAGACTTCACTCGGACTCCTACGGGAGCCGGGTTCCGCCGCCAAAGAAGACTTCGCCCGGACTCCTACGGGAGCCGGGTTCCGCCACCAAGGAAGACTTCGCCCGGACTCCTACGGGAGCCGGGTTCCGTCGCCAAAGAAAGACTTCACCCGGACTCCTACGGGAGCCGGGTTCCGCCACCAAAGAAGACTTCGCCCGGAGTCCTACGGGAGCCGGGTTCCGCCGCCAAGAAAGACTTCACCCGGACTCCTACGGGAGCCGGGTTCCGCCGCCAAAGAAGACTTCGCCCGGACTCCTACGGGAGCTGGGTTCCGCCACCAAGAAAGACTTCACCCGGACTCCTACGGGAGCCGGGTTCCACCGCCAAGAAAGATTTCACCCGGACTCCTGCGGGAGCCCGGCTCCAATCGCCACTTCTGAAGCAAAGGTCAACGATGGTGGCGAAACTCGGCCGCGTGAAAAGATCGGGTGAAAGGGAAGAGCCCCCCCCCATGGTGACATCTACGTCGGACAAGCTACACGACGAGAAAGGTCCTACAAACGACAATATCAGTGCTACGCGTGAACAAGGTAACACAAAGCGCTCCTTTTTCTATTTTCAATATACGCACTACAAAGCCAGGACGGCCAGAGAAAGAAGGACAAAACGACAAAAAGAAAATAACTACATACGGACAAAGGGGCTCTAAAGAGGCCTTGCGTCCTCCGACCTAGGGTTATCACCCCCATCCCTCAACCAGGACTGCCTCAGGCTCTCCACCGTTTCTTCTAGTTCTTCCTTCTTTCGCAGCATATCCTGGAGCGCCTGACGAAGTCGCCGGCCCTCAGCCTCCGCTTCCCGATGCCACTTCCGCAAAACTTCGAACTCTGCCTCTGCGTCCGCGACGGCCCTCCGCTCAAGCCCCAGTTGGATTTTTACTTGTTGCAGCTCGGCTGTCTTCTCCCCAAGGGAGACAGAAATCCCCTCGACGGTGCCTCTCAGGGCTTGGAGCTCTTCGGCATCTTGGGCGTTAGTAAGCTGCGCCCTAGTAACCAACTGCCTCTGGAGACGAACAACCTCGTCCGCCGCCTGATGAAATCTCCCTTTGTACTCTTCTACCTGCCGGCGCCAGCTGGCCCGCTGCACATCGTGGCTCATCTCAGCGTCTTGAAGCTGCTTCTGGAGGTCGGAGACCTTCTGCGACCATTTTTGCTCATCATCAACCCACGCCAGGGTCCGGGATGAGTTTCCTTCTAGCTGGCTGATCCTCCTCTTTGCAGCTGATAGCTCCACCTTAAGGGCGCTGATCCTGGCTTCTTGAGCCCAGGTTCGGTCGCTGGCGCTCTTCGTACATTCCTCGAGCTCCTTCGTGAAGTTTGCCTTCCTCCAGCTGTAGTCCATGATTGCCTTCACTTGGAGACTCCTGAAGTGGGCGGCCTCAGCGGCGGCCTCGGAATAGCATTTTTTCGCCTGGAGGAGCTCGCCCTCCGACTTCTTCAACTTCTTCGTCAGGTGGAGGACCTCCTTTTTCAGCCGTTGGATAGTTGACTTCAGCGGGATCCCCAGGGGCAAGGGGAGTGCTTCGACAGGGCACTGCCATCGGAAGATGCAAACGTCAAAGACCGACTCATTACAAGAAGAAAGGCAGAAAAGGAGGAGCAGAGGGAAGAAAAGACCATCCACAATAAGAAATTCAACTTTATTGATTGATTTTGAAGACAAATGGAAAGGAAGCATGGCGACAAAAGAAAGATACAAGATCGGAGGTCTCAGACCTCGGGGGCAGGGGATGGAGAGCTCGGCGCGGGAGGTGCGACTGCAGTAGCGGCGGGCGAAGGGGCGGCCTCATCGTCAGACTCCTCCAAAAAGCCGAGATCAAGGTCGGGGCATCTGCCGGCCACCTTCTCTCGGCAGAGCTCGAACCCCTTGGTGAACGCCTCCAGACCGAACTGGACGTTCAGCTCCCTCATCTCCGCGGAGGCCTTGAACTCCTCCACCGCAAGGGTCCTGGCCTCCGAGACCAGAACCGAAGTTTGCTCGGCCAGATGGGCGACCTCGGCCTTCGCCTTTCTCGCCGATTCCTCCAAGCTCCGTCTCTCCTCCTCCCGGGCTTGTCTTTCCTCTGCCCGGTCTTGCCTCTCTCTCTCCAGGGCCTCCCGGAGGGCGGCCACCTCGGCCGTCTTCGCTTGAAGACGGGCAACCTCGTCCTGGCAGCGCTCCTCCGCCCGAAGAAGGTCCCTTCTCATGCGGCCTGACGCCTCGATGTAGGCGAAGAGCTGATGCGCGATCTGCAAGGACGGATAGAGAATTACAACAAAGACCAAGCAACCATGCAAATAAACATTTGCTTACCTCGAGAAAGGACCCCAAAGTGTCCCAGGCCCGCTGCTCGGGATCGGCGCGGTCGATCCTCTCCACAACATCGGACAGAATGCAACCGTCGAGTAGCCGCCTGATCAGAGCCTTGTCGTTGAAGGGGTTCTCCGATCCCCCCTCGGAGCAGATGGACTCATCTGCGGCGGCTCGGTGGCTGCTCTCCCTGCGGGCCACCGATTTCCTCCTCCTCCCCACAGAAGGCGCCTCCGTGGGGCGGGCCTCCAGAACAGGGACCCCAGTCGGCAGGCTCCTTGAGAGAGCCCGGGGGGCCGCTGGCTCAGCATCCGAAGGAATGTCGATGGCCGGGGTCGCCTGGACGGGCGCGGCCAAGCTCGTCTCCTCCACCCTGGCCCTCTTCGCCGAACCGGAGGTCGTCGCGCCCTTCCTCTTCTGAGCTCTCATTGCCTTGGCGAGCATCCGCGTGGCTTCGGCATCAATTGCTAAAAAAAAAAAAAAAAAAAGAAAAAGAAAAAAGAAGAAAAGGAGAAAAGAAGAAGAAGAAGCGACACCGATCAGTCCAGAGTCAAAAAAAAAAAAAAAAAAAAAAAAGAGGGAGAGAGAAAGAAAGAGGAAGAAAAGAGAGGGAAGGAAAAAAAAAATAAAGAGAAGAAGAAGAAGGCAAGAAAAGAAAAGATAAATACTTGCTGGATCCTGGGGGCTCAGGCCGATGTTGAAAAGAAGCTGCTCCCTCAGAAGGTTAGGAAGGGAAGGAGCGGGATAACTCAGAAGCTTCTGGGCAGCCTGGAGGTCGTCCTCTCCCAGGCTGGGAGCCCGGCGGACGGAGTCCCTCAGAGACCCCCAGGGGGGCAGACCCAGTTCCAGGGTCGGGCAGTAGACGAAGAGAAATTTCCCCTTCCAGTTGTGAATCGAAGAAGGGGCGCCCTTCAGCAACCCCTTCTTACTGAACTGGGGGGAGAAGTACCACCAGTCCTTCGCTGAAGGATGGCGTTTGAAGGTGTAGAAATGTCTGAACAGGGAGAGGGATGGCTGGACCTCGGCTATATGGCAGAGAGAGAGAAACCCCATCAAAAACCTAAAGGAATTCGGGGCCACAGAGGCGAGAGAAATGTCTAAGAAGCGAAAGAAGGTGGCAACAAAGACAGGAAGCGGAAGCCAGAGTCCGGCACGAAACGCCTCCTGATACAAACAAAAGCGACCAGGTGGGGGAGCGCTGGCCCGGTCAGAGGGGCCAGGAAGCTCCAGGTCGTACTCCGAAGGAACCCCGTACCGGGCCCTTATCAGAAGGAGTTCATCCGAAGTCGACGAACATGGAATGGCGCCCGGTGCGAAAACCGGGCGGGGCCCTGCCCCGGACGCGGGTTCGTCCGCAGAGACAGGGACCTGGGGGTTCGAAGCAAAGGAACTCTCGGAACTAACGGGGGCGGAAGAATCGGAAGACATTTTGAGCAGTTTCGGAGGGAGAACCTAAAGGATCCTAGAAAGGCGAATCGAAAGGGGAACGAGACGCCGAGGAGACACAAAAGTAATGAAAAGAGGAGAAGCCCCTAGGCGGTGAGAAGAAGGTTGGCACTAACCTATATTGCTCTGGGGACCTGGGGAGCGAGAAGCGAGAGGCGCCTACGGCTCGAGAAGATGTTCACTAGAGCAGGCTCTCGAAGAGAAGACGGACGCCAGCAAAAAATCAGGAATGAAGTAGGACGCCCGAAGGGGGAGGGGACGGGTTTAAATAGACCCTGGGGATCCAGCGCCATAATGATCGCGAATCCCCTTGGCCGGTCCGCATCCGACGCGTGTCCCACTCCCCCTGGCAGACGGCTGAAAGCGGCTGACGGTTGGCAGGACCATAATTGCACCGTACCTAGGTCAGCGTACCCGCGGGATTTTCGAAGCGTCCCCTCGTACCGCTCCAATTCGAAAAGACTCCAGCACGCGCTCATTTAATGCCAAAATATCTGGAGGCGGCTGTGCGCAGGATTCGAAGGGACGGTTTCGACTGTGTCTCTCTCTGTACTTCCTCCGTTTGAAATTCAAACTCGGAAGTAGGGGGATTGGTGTTGGGTATAAAATACCCACAGCCGAAATCCTCAACAGAACAGCTCCGCCCGGGCTCCTACGGGAGCCGGGCTCCACCCTCGACAACAGAACGGCTCCACCCGGACTCCTACGGGAACCGGGCTCCACCACCGACATCAGCACAGCTCCGCCCAGACTCCTACGGGAGCCGGGCTCCGCCTTCGACATCAATTGCAGCACAGCTCCGCCCGGACTCCCACGAGAGCCGGGCTCCGCCTCCGACACGAACTGCGGGTAAGCTCCGACCGGACTCCTACGGGAGCCGGACTTCACCTCTAACTTTGGTTGCAGAATGGCTCCGCCCGGGCTCCTACGGGAGCCGGGCTCCACCCCCGACATCAGCGGCTCCGCCCGGGCTCCTACGGGAGCCGGGCTCCACCCTCGACAACAGAACGGCTCCGCCCGGACTCCTACGGGAGCCGGGCTCCACCACCGACATCAGCAGCTCCGCTCGGGCTCCTACGGGAGCCGGGCTCCGCCCTCGACAACAGAACGGCTCCACCCAGACTCCTACGGGAGCCGGGCTCCACCACCGACATCAGCAGCTCCGCCCGGGCTCCTACGGGAGTCGGGCTCCGCCCCCGACAGCAGAACGGCTCCGCCCGGACTCCTACGGGAGCCGAGCTCCACCACCGACATCAGCAGCTCCGCCCGGGCTCCTACGGGAGCCGAGCTCTGCGGGTAAGCTCCGACTGGACTCCCACGGGAGCCGGACTTCACCTCTAACTTTGGTTGCAGCACAGCTCCGCCCGGACTCCTACGGGAGCCGGGCTCCGCCCTCGACATCGACTGCAACACAGCTTCGCCCGGACTCCTACGAGAGCCGAGCTCCGCCCCCAACTTCAGCTCCATGCGGGTTCCGCTCGGACTCCCCCCAGAAGTCGGGCTCCACCCACGACCCTGCTCCACTTCCTGTGGCAGACTCCGCGCAGTTCCATCATTCCCTGACAGGCCGCTGTAGCCATCGCCACCCTGCTCCACTTCTTGTGGTAGTTTTCGCACAGCTCCACTACCCCCTGGCAGGCTGCAATAACGGCCACGAACCTGCTCCACCTCCTGCGACAGATTCCCCACGATTTTCCCATCTGCTGGCGAGTCACGACAACGGACGCCGCTCCCCCCGCGTAACGGATCCCACGTGACAAGCCACAGTGATGGCCACGCGTCTACTCCACTATCCCTTGCAATCAATTTTCCTGACCATGGGCGGCCCACTACCAGACGGTTACAAACGTCGCCATCAATCCGTCGCCTCCTCCGCCTATAAAAGGGGGACCCAGATACGTTTATTCTCTAAGCTCATCTTCCATTCTTGTTGAGGCAGAGAACTGACTTGAGCGTCGGAGGGTCTTGCTGGAGCAACCCCACCTCCGGTTTAGACTTCCCTTGCAGGTCCCGGCGGTGACCGCGACTTCCCCGACTCCAGCTTCTCCGGCGCAAGCGGATTTTTGCACCAACATGTCTCAAATTTTTAACTCTTTGAGAATATGTATCATCATCTTATTAATTCTTTAGATAATTCATGGACACATAAACATGAATGGTAACATAAATTCATAATAAGTACAAAACTATATCCTATAGTTATGATATGCATCAGCCAATATTGGCTTCTAGGGCATTCATCCAACACTTTTGGCTTGGGATTCAGATACATGTGGGACCCCATATCACCCTTGATCCTCTGATGCACATCACAAAGCATGAGATGGAATTTTTTTGGAAAATATGGGGTGGAGAAAAATTGGAAAGAAAAAGATCTCTCGTACATGCGTTGAAGCATCGCATTTCTTTGCATCTTGGAGCATCCTTCTGCTGATCAAACTCATTTAAATTAGAATGCCACTTATCAAATTTTGTTCCACATTTGATCAACTATTTTATGGTGATTTATTTAGAATTTTTCTAGATTTATCAGTGGGCCAAACAGATGCCAAAAGTTTTCCTCACATGTGCACGCATGGTGATAAAGCCTTGCATGAAGGGACATGAGGATACATCCTTTTGTGGACATTTTTGATCTTATTATTAGGTGATCTAAGATCAGGATTGAATCCTCTATCAACACAAAAATTTGATGATTTTTTTGATTTGAGAAGGGATGCAAAAACATCCCTTCTTTTGTCACACGCATAGGTGAAGGTGCTGATCAATGTATCAAGCAGAAGAGTCCTTCTGTCTAAGGACTATTATTTCTCTGATATGCATATCAGATAGGCCTCTTGGATGAAGTGTGTCCCTCCTTTTTGTCACCCCTCTGATGGCTATAAAAAGGCCTGGGTGTTGGGTGTCTGAGACATTCAGAAATCTTTTCAATTCCTCTCCATTACTCTCCCTTCTTTCTTACAACCTATTTTAGATTTAGGATAAGGCTTTAGGATTTAAGACAAAGCCTTATCTAATCCAAAAAAAGATTATGAAGGTCCTAAAAAAGAGGATTCAAAAGTTTAGAGGAGGTTCTAAGAGGGTCATGTCAGGTTCTTGGAGAAACCTGATTGATACAGGGCTAATCAAGTTTTAAGGGCTAGAACTCTGGAAGCAAGGTGAAGGAGAAGTACTGTCTTTGGTTCAATTTTTATATGGATCACCATTGGAGGGTGGACACTTAGATGCCTCATAAAAATTAGATTAGCACTATAGGTATTCTTCTTATTCTAAATATTCTTCTGATCCTAGTCAAAAATTTTTGGGCATTAGGGTTTTTAGTGCATCAGGTATTTTGAATGAGAATTTTAAACACCTAATCCTTCCACTACACCACCAGAATCTAATAGTAGTATCAGAGCCTATCTTGATTTATACAATCAAAGATTAAATTATTATCTTGATTGTGATCAAGTATGGGTTTCTTGTTTGATTCAAGTTGGGTCAATGGTTGAACCCAATTGAACATCTAAACCCTAGCATTTCTTAGAGATATATTTTAGATACATAATATTAAATACATGATGTATGTATATAATCTTTTTTAGTAGCCTAGTATTCAAATTGGGACTCATCACCAGATCATCCAGTCATAAGAGCAAGTAGGGTTCAAAGACCATCTCTTCCCATTCCAAGGGGTACTCATATGATGTGTAGGGGTGCCACTGTGATGTCTCAAGAAGAAGAATCATGAAAAGAGTATTTAATATTGATACATATTATTAGTACTTTATGCATATGCTTAAGATGTTATGTTATAATCATATTGAATGATTATGATTTCATATCTTAGAGATATGATTAGATGCTATGATTAGTTGTGATGATTGTTAAGATACAACTATAATAGTGCATTATTATGATTGGTTGAATTAAGATGTGTATGAGATCATTAAAGTCCTCATAAAAATTATATTAAGTTATAGTGTTGTAAACTAGTAGTTGACCTATTTTTTGAATCGATTAATCATTTGATGTCTAAAGAGTATTTCAAGTGTGGTGGTTCTTTAATTGGTTTCATTTGTTGGCCTGACCAATTTTATTGATATCTAAAAAAAGCAACAGAGGGATCCCCACCAATCTTAATATTTTTTGGCCAATTAGATTAGTTTAAATCTTGAATGAAAGTTACTCAGTATTTTAAACACTATATATGCCTTCCTTCATGCCAAGTCAATGCCCTGTCAAAGATCATAATATGTTTGTTGTGATATCCATAAGACTTGCTATGAAAATTGATGTGGGGTTGTCTTGATGCATATTATATACTTTATGGTATATTTGGATATGTTACTTTATTATGATATCCACAAAGATAGTATTTTTTAGATATGACTGTATGAAAATGAAGGATCTGACTTAACTACAAAATACTATAGTTTGTTGTGATATCCATAAGGCTATGAGTATTTTTAGAGGCAAAGATTATATTGAGAATTATATGAGATGCAATTAGATAGATTTTCTTATCTTTGAACTCACTAAGGTTTATTATAATATCCACAAGGCTTCATTAAGAGATTAGGATCTCAACCCCATTAAGAAATCATATTAGGATTTTTCATTTACCATAGGAGAGGACTATGGTATCTGATAAAATAGCGAGAGACATAACTAGTTAAAAGATCTCATCTAGTTATATATGTCAAACATGAGTGATCTACTTATACTATTATTTTTTATTTATATAGATTTAAATTTGCATTATGACTTCTTTATTTTCACTATATGAAACCATGTTGACCGATTCTAACTATATGGATTGGTTGAAGAACTTACAAATTGGGTTCGTACCAGAGATGAACTTCAATGTTCTGGATATTTCTAACTTTAGATCGGTTAGTAATAATAAAAAAGTAAAAAAAGTTTTCATAAAAATTATTTGTGGTAAATTTGAATATTGGGAGAATAATTACAAAAATTATCTTGCAAGATTGAAGTAAGATGCAAGTATAGCACCAAAAGGTATGTATATAATACAAACCTATTTTTCATTGAGTGGCTTAGACTCTGATACTTGGGTATTGGGTACCGCCTGTGGATTGCATATTTGTAATTCATTACAGCGACTATAGAATATCAAAAGTCTGAAAAGAGGTGACCTTGAGCTTTATGCCGCAAGTGGAGAGTCTATTAGCGCAGAGGCTGTAGAAATCTGTATGCTTGATTTATCTTTGGATAAAATTTTAGAATTAAAAGACTGTTATTATATGCCAAAGATCATTAGAAACATTATTTCTATACCTTTGTTATTAAAACAAGGTTATGAAATAAAGCTAATGAAAAATGAATGCTCCATTTTCTTTTTTAATAAATTTTATGACAGTTCTTATATTGATAACAATCTTTTAATTCTTGCACTCAATGAGAATATTTTTCATATTGGAAGAAATATGAAAAGAAGAGAGAAGATGTAAATATCACATATCTCTG
>NC_026002.2:44332991-44459254 GCF_000442705.2 Elaeis guineensis
TAAGGTTTTGCAAAAAAATAATTTTTGATTTTTGATTAAGGATGAACGTACAGTACCCCTACACGCTATAAGAACACCCCATTGAATGGAAGGAGAGGGTCTTAAATCCTACTTTGTTATGACTGGACAGCCATGAGGAACACCTTAATCAGAAATATTAATTTAAACTACAAAACTAGTTAGATCTAAGTTACATATCACATATATAATTTCAGATATAACTTATACATGCTTTGCATACATCTCATATATTAAAATCTGATCTAATTAGCATGCTTTCAGATCTGATACATCACATATAATATCTAAAAAATAAGATTTAAATTGAACTATTCAATATAAAATCTATTCTAGACAGTTACTAGAATAATTCTACAACTAGTCTAGGCATGCAGCAGATCAATCTTATGAATTAATTAAATTTTACTTTTTATTTTTTGATCTGAATATAATATTTATAATATTAAAAAATTAGAGAATAAATTAGATTTAATTTATATTTTAATCATATAAAAATATAAAACATCAAGACTATTCATAGTTTAAACTATTCCTAGTCTAGTCATGCATCTCATACATGTTAGATCTACTTAGATTTAATTTTAAATTTTTTGATTTCAGATCTAATCATATCTGATGTGATATCTGAAATTTATTAATATTAAATAAATAAAAATAAAAATTAGATCTAAATTAGATCTGAAATAGAGCCATCAACCTGGCTCAGATACTAGTTGAAGGAAAAACCATCTTTTTCCTTATAGGATCTTTTAGATCTAATGAGATCTGAGGCAGAATATTTTTTTAAAAAATTATCCTACTTTATTTTAGATCTAAGGTCTATATTAGATCTAATTCTTATTATCTAATATTTAACCTAAAATTAAATCTAAAACTTGAGGATTAGAGGAATACCTCTAGGGTAACTAGTTACCCTGTAGATGATCGCAGCAATGCCCGAGGTTCAAAAATAGCCACGCAGTCGCTTGGCTTCTACTGGTATCCACTCAAGTAAGATCTAGATCATCTTCTCCTTGCAAATTGTTGCTCCAAAAACTAGATCTGGATCTGATCTGAAAGATCCTCAAAAGATCTTCTGAAGCTGGAGCAGCAGCTTCTCGACAAATCCCTGCAGTCTTCTGTTCAGAGAGCCACCCGCCTTGGACAAGCATCAGATGGATGTCCAACTTCTTGGACATAAATAGGGGAGAGAGGGGAGTAGAGGGGATATAGAAAAGTGGTGGGGAATCTCATTTTTGCTGGGTATTGAGCAGAATCTCTAAACCTTAGGTGCAGACAGGGTTTAAATAGACCCTGCTGCACCATGCAGTGCCACATCATTTGATCAATCAAAAAATTCTAATTAATTTTGGAAAAATTTTGATTGGTGGAGTGATGTCATCTGATCATATCAGATAAGAATCCCCACAATTTCTCCTACTGTTGGTGCCAACACTAGATAAGCATAGTGAGATTGGCGCCCCACAGTCCAAGTTGATTAAGGGATCAAAGTCCTCATCTCATGGGACTCTATCCTTATCCACTTGGGGTGCACGCCATATCTGATTATGGCACCCACATTGAGGTCTAATTTAGTAGGTGGGTACTCCACTAAAACTCTCCAATGACCTCTTGCAAAGTGGCCTTCAGTCCAAGATCCATGGGTCAACGTTTGACCAATATCCTAATATGAAAATAGCAGGTGACAGGAATTGGCAGGTGCTTGTCTTAAATTTATCTCATGAATTAAGATAATATTTTTTTGAGCTGAAATGGCTCCAGTCAGATTGAGAGAAACCTTCTCAAGGTTCTCTAGGTGAGTCAAATCATATTTGGCTCAATCGAGATGAAAAAGATTACACGAGGAGAAAGTTAGGCTCAATCGTATGCTAGCACGATTTTCTTGAACCTAATTGGATCTAATCCAAATCAATCGAACTGGGCTAGCTCAATTGATGATATCTAGATCCTAACTCTTATTTGTATGATCTAGTTAGGTTCATTTCCGTATGGTAATGAGATATGTCGTGATCTCATCATCGACATCATGAAAACTCCTTTCGATGGACCAGAACTCTTCTGATTCAGATAATTAGAATGATCGATCATCAAGATCATTCTAATTGCTCCCAAAATTCATCAGTGATAGCTAATAGTATATGGTGACAACCCATCAAAAATTAAGAGAACCTCTCGGTGCAGCTACCTGTGTGATTGAGTTCCTCTATCATGAGTCCCGACTGAATTAGGGTTAAGGTGAACTCATCAAACCTAACATCAGTTATATGAATCAATTGATTGATCCAACTCCGATGTGAAATCTTAATGGAAAACTCTTTTTCATTATTTCACTCTGCCATGGCCATGGGTTTAAGGACTCGATCTTTCGATCATCATAGGACTACTCCTCTCATCTACCGAGGTTGATAAATCCTATCTTGGTGCAATCTGGTTCCTACAATGAACATGCTACAGCCAACATACACCTTCGGATTCTGAATGGCTAGGAGACTGAGTTATGGTGTAGTCAAACTATAACACACTCAAAGTGAACTGTTGATGTACCTCAGGTCAAAGAACTAGACACACAGCTGCAGCATCGAGCTAGTCATCGACGAGAAGATAGACTTCCTTATGACTGCTCGAGGTGGTCACGCTCAGTACTCTCGTTCTCAATAAATATCTGTACTCTCACTCCGATGTCTCCACACCATAGACTCAAGACTCATCTACCCTAAGGAAGCGATCATACACTAACCTTCCGGATCGATCAACATCCTCGTGATGATCCTATGGTCAGGAGCTGTTTATGAGTTAGTTATGTAAATTCATGCCTTAAATTTTCAACTCTTGAAAATATGAATTAACATTCCTACTAACTCAAAAGATATATCACAGATATAATATATATAATGTGATAGTAGAATAATCCTTTTATTTATTTATAATCAAAATTATAAATTTGCCTTTATATTTGTACAGAAATGTATCAGTCAATCTGACATCTAGGGCACACATCTAACAGTTGGTACATAGCATGGCATACATAATTGATCCCACAGTCAAAGCATAAAAGATTTCATTCATCCTCTTTCTCCCTTCTGGTGTCTTAGGACACATTTTCTTAGAGAGATGTATACCCTGACTTGCAGGCAGGTAACCTTTCTTACTTGCCTCTGTATCAAATCTCTTTAATATGAGATCTATGTATCATGACTGGGATAAGCCTAATATTTTTTTAGATCTATCTCTATAGATCTTTATACCCAATATATAGGATGCTTCACTCAGATCATTCATGAAAAACTTATTGGATAGCTAAGTCATGACTGATTGCATCATTGGGATATCATTTCTAATGAGAAGTATGTCATCAACATACAGAACAAAGAAGACAACAGTACTTCCACTTGTCTTCTTATACACACATGGTTCATCCTCATTTTTGATAAAATCAAACTCTTTGACTACTGTTGGGTATAAAAGTGACCACAGCCGAAGTCCTCAGCGGGATCGACTGCTTGACCACTTCACCCGGACTCCTACGGGAGCCGGACTTCGTCCTCGACTCCAACAGAGAAAGACTTCACCCGGACTCCTACGGGAGCCGGGCTTCGTCCTCGACTCCAACAGAGGAAGACTTCACCCGGACTCCTATGGGAGCCGGGCTTCGTCCTCGACTCCAACAGAGGAAGACTTCACCCGGACTCCTACGGGAGCCGGGCTTCGTCCTCGACTCCAACAGAGGAAGACTTCACCCGGACTCCTACGGGAGACGGGCTTCATCCTCGACTCCAACAGAGGAAGACTTCACCCGAACTCCTACGGGAGCCGGGCTTCGTCCTCGACTCCAACAGAAGAAGACTTCACCCGGACTCCTACGGGAGCCGGGCTTCGTCCTCGACTCCAATAGGTGAAGACAGACTTCGTCCGGACTCCTACGGGAGCCGGACTCCGCCGACAACTTTAACTGCTGGTAAGCACTGTCCAGACTCCTACGGGAGTCGGACTTCGCATTTAACCTTGATTGCAGGAAGACTTCACTCGGACTCCTACGGGAGTCGGGCTTCGTCCTCGACTCCAACAGAGGAAGACTTCACCCGGACTCCTACGAGAGCCGGGCTTCATCCTCGACTCCAACAGAGGAAGACTTCACCCAGACTCCTACGGGAGTCGGGCTTCGTCCTCGACTCCAATAGGTGAAGACAGATTTTGTCCGGACTCCTACGGGAGCCGGACTCCGCCGACGACTTCAACCGCTGGTAAGCACTGTCCGGACTCCTACGGGAGCCGGACTTCGCCTTTAACCTTGATTGCAGGAAGACTTCACCCGGACTCCTACGGGAGCCAGGCTTCATCATCAGCCCCAAGCTTTGGCCGACGGACACGCATCCCCTGGCTGTATCAACGGCCATGATTCTGCTCCACTCATTGCGGCAGACCCTACGCGGCCCCATTATCCTCTGGCAGGCTGTGTCAACGGCCATAATTCTGCTCTACTCACTGCGGCAGACCCCGCGCGGCTCCATTACTGCCTGACAGGCCAAGACAAACGGCCCCAATTCTGCTCCACCTCATGCGATGGATATCGCACGATTCTTCCATCCGCTGGCAAAATGCGACAGCAAACACTGCCCAATTTCCCGTGGCAGGTTCCACGTGGCACGCTCCAGCAATGGCCATGAGTCCACTCCACTACTCTTCGCCGCATATTCCGCCTGACACTGGGCAGCCCACTATGAGGCGGTTACAAACGTCGCCATCAGTGCGTTACCTCCTCTGCCTATAAAAAGGAGGACCCAGATACGTTATTCTATAAGCTCATTTCTTATCTCAAAACTCTGCTAAATTCTTCGTTCGAGCACTCCATTCTTGTTGAGGCAGAGAACTGACTTGAGCATTGGAGGGTCTTGCCGGAGCAACCCCACCTCCGGTTTAGACTTCCTTTGCAGGTCCCGACGGCGACCGCGACTTCCCCGACTCCAGCTCATCCGACGCCAGCAGATTTTTGCACCAACAGGATTGGCGCTAAAAGGAGGGCCTGTGTCTTCGCAGTACCCTTGTTCTTAAAGAAGCGTTCAATGGAGCCACCCCGATCGTCTCCTCCGGCATCCACTCCTTGTCCCCTCCCCGTGGGATCCATACTCGATGCCTCCGCGCAAGACGTCCACGCGACGGTCTACGGCCTCCGCGGCCAGATCTCAGGCTCCGACCTCCCCTCCTGTTTCTCAACCTCCTCCTCCTCCTCCTCCAGCAGTGGCGGTCGGTGCGGAGCAGTTTGACTTGCTGGCGCAGCAGGTCAAAGGCCTCGTCGAAGCTGTGCAAGCGATGCAGCAGCAGCAGCCGCAGGCATCGGCGCACCCGGAAAGGACATCACCGGAATGTCAGAATCCGACGGTAGGATGGGCCACCTGGGCCAGCCGCCCCATCCTTCCTGGGAAAATGGACCCAAGGGTGGAGAGTCCTCAATCGGACCACGACACCACCCCGGGAAGATCCATGCCCCCGTTCTGTCAGAGGACCCTCGAGACTCGAAGTTGGGAGGATTTCCTGGATCGGAGGCTCCAGGAGATGAACCGGCGGATTGAAGAACTCCGCCATGCACCCCCCGCTTATGGTGAGGATATTTGTACTGACCCTCCCTTCTCCCAGATGATAATGCAGGAACCGATCCCGCCGAACTTCAAGCTTCCCCAGTTCGAGAGCTACGACGGGACTTCGGACCCGGTTGATCATTTGGAGGCCTTCCGGATGATGATGCTGCTTCACGGTGCTCCTGACGCCATCCTGTGCCGGGCTT
Organism: Elaeis guineensis; assembly: GCF_000442705.2. NCBI lineage: Eukaryota > Viridiplantae > Streptophyta > Magnoliopsida > Arecales > Arecaceae > Elaeis > Elaeis guineensis. The sequence goes on from NC_026002.2 coordinate 44,338,792, forward strand.
TCCTGTCTACTTTGAAGGGAGTAGCGAGGAATTGGTACTCGGCTTTGAAACCGGGTACCATCTTTTTCTTCGATCAAATGAGCCACTAATTCGTGGCCCATTTTGTCAGCAGCCGGCACCCCCGGAAGGGTTCGAAGTCCCTCATCAACATCAAGCAGAGGGAGGGGGAGTCCATACGGGCCTATATCAACCGCTTCAACATCGAGGCATTGAAAGTCCGGAACTTGGACCAATCAGTGGCCATGGCCGCCCTAAAGGGCGGCCTCCAGAAGAATGATCTATTGTTTTCCCTGGAGAAGAAGTATCCCAGGGATTTTGCCAATTTGCTGGCTCGGGCTGAGGGATACGCCCGAGCGGAAGAAGCCTTCAGGATGAAGGATGAAGAGACGGTGAGGGAGCGGCAGGCGGGAGATTTGAGTAAACCCACCATTGAGAAAAAGCCAAAGGAAGCCCGGCTGCGCTCTCGATCCCCTCCCGGGCGTAAGTGCGCCCATACTCCACCTGGGGCGCACAGACAAAGAAGCCCAGAACGTGGGGTTCGGTGGGGTTCCCCACCGGAAAGATTCCGCAACTACGCCCCCCTCAATGCCTCGAAGGCTCAAGTATTAATGGAGGTCAGGGAGCAGCTCCCTAGGTCGGAGAGGATGCGCACACACCCCGAGAAGCGCAACCCCAACAAATTTTGCCTCTACCACTGCGACCACGGCCACGACACAGAGGAATGCATCCAGCTCCAGGATGAAATCGAGGAGCTCATTCGGTGAGGTCGACTCGATAGATTCATCCGCCGTAGGCCAGAGGGTAGAGGAGACCGGCCAAGAACCCTTCCACAGCCTGAACCACCAAGAAGGGAGGAGCAACCCGGGGACCGGCCTCCCATCGGGACTATCGACTCGATCGTCGGAGGGCCTCAAGGAGGAGCGGGCTACCCGCGACCGTGAGGCTCGGAACACCTGTAAATGTATCACTTACACTTTGAATCTACGTTTCTTTCTACTTAACGTACTCTTCCCACCTGGCGTGGATTTAGTATGATTGGATATGACCCCTTCAAAAATGAAGTTATGTCAGGAACAGGAGGAGAACCTCATCCTGACAGGATCAAGGTCAAAGGTCCTATTCTTCTAGACCGAATGGGGGGAGAGGCCTTACAATGCCCTAATATGCCCCCACAGCCATGTCAGGAACAGGAGGAGAACCTCATCCTGACATGAGCAACGTCAAAGGCCCGATTCTTTTAGACCGAATGGGGGGAGAGGCCTTACAACGCCCTAATGTGCCCCCACAGCCATGTCAGAAACAGGAGGAGAACCTCGTCCTGACATGAGCAAAGTCAAAGGCCCGGTTCTTTTAGACCGGATGGGGGGAGAGGCCTTACAACGTCCTAATGTGCCCCCACAGCCATGTCAGGAACAGGAGGAGAACCTCGTCCTGACATGAGCAAAGTCAAAGGCCCAGTTCTTTTAGACCGGATGGGGGGAGAGGCCTTGCAACGTCCTAATGTGCCCCCACAGCCATGTCAGGAACAGGAGGAGAACCTCGTCCTGACATGAGCAAAGTCAAAAGCCCAGTTCTTTTAGACCGGATGGGGGGAGAGGCCTTGGAACGCCCTAATGTGCCCCCACAGCCATGTCAGGAACAGAAGGAGAACCTCGTCCTGACATGAGCAAAGTCGAAGGCCCGATTTTTTTAAGACCGGATGGGGGGAGAGGCCTTACAACGCCTTAACACGCCCCCACGGCCAAGCCGGGAACGGAAGGAAAACCTCGCCCTGGTTCAAGGGGAAGGCCCGGACTCCTACGGGAGCCGGGTTCCATCTACAACACCCAGGAAGACTTCACCCGGACTCCTAAGGGAGCTGGGTTCCGACCACAACGCCAGGGGAGACTTCACCCAGACTCCTACGGGAGCCGGGCTCCACCCACGACTTCGGTAGCAAGGGTTAATGGCGGCGAAATTTGGCCGTCTATCAAGGCTGGATGAAAGGAAAAAGGCCCCCCCCTTTTTTCTTTACGACATCTACATCAGACAAACCAAACAATCGTAAACGTTCGACAAACAGCAATGTTAATGCAACACGCGGACGAGGTAACACAAAACATACTTTTCATTCCATCTCTGATATACACACTACAAAGTCAGGTAAAGAAGGGCAGAACGATAAAAAAGAAGTAACTACATTAAGAAAAAAAAAATAGAAAAGCAAAAACAAGCTCTAAGAAGGCCCTGCTCCCTCCGACCTAGAGTTATCTACTCCGTCCCTCGACCAGGACTGCCTCAGATTCTCTATTTCTTCTTCTAGCTCTTCCCTCTTCTGCAGTGCGTCCTCGAGCACCCGACGAAGTTGCCGGCTCTCAGCTTCCGCCTCTCGATGCCTCTTCCTCAAAACTTCAGACTCCGCCTCCGCATCCGCAACGGCCCGCCGCTTGAGCGCCAGCTGGATCTTCACTTGTTGCAGCTCGACTGTCTTCTCCCCGAGGGAGACAGAAATCCCCTCAACGGTGCCCCTCAGGGCCTGGAGCTCTTCAGAATCCTGGGCGAAAATAAGCGGTGCCCTGTTAACCAGCTGCCTCTGGAGATGGACAACTTCGTCGGCCGCCATCCGGAATCTCCCCTTGTACTCTTCCACCTGCCTGCGCCAGCTAGCCCGCTGCATGTCGTGGCTCACCTCAGCGTCCTGAAGCTGCTTTTGAAGGTCGGAGACCTTCTGTGACCACTTCTGTTCATCATCAACCCGAGCCAAGAGCCGGGATGAGTTTCCCTCCAGCTGGCCGATCTTCCCCTTCATAGCTGACAGTTCCACCTTAAGGGCGCTGATCTTGGCGGCCTGGGCCCAAATCCGATCGCTGGAGCTCTTTTTGCATTCCTCGAGCTCCTTTGTGAAGTTAGCCTTCCTCCGGCTGTAATCCATGATCCCCTTCACGTGGAGATTTTGAAAGTGAGTGGCCTCAGCGGCGGCTTCAGAGTAACCTTCTTTCAATTTGCGGAGCTCGGTCTCCGTCTTCTTTAACTTCTTCGTCAAATGAAGGACCTCCTTTTTCAACCGCTGGATCGTCGACTTCAGCGGGACCCCCAAGGGCAGGGGGAGTGCTTCTGCATGACTCTGACATCGGAAGGTAAAAGCATCAAAGTGCATTCATCACAGGAAGAAAAGCAGGGAGAAGGAGGGGGGAGGAAGGAAAAGCCGCCCGCAACAAGAAATTCCACTTTATTGAATGATTTTTGAAGACAAACGGAAAAAAAAAAATTACGACAAAGAAAAAGTACAAAAATTTGAGGTTTCAGACCTCAGGGGCGGGGGGTGGAGAACTCGGTGCGGGGGTTACGACGGTGGTGGCGGCCGACGAAGGACCGGCTTCATCTTCAGACTCCTCAAGGAAGCTGAGGTCGAGCTCGGGGAATTTGCCGGCCACCTTCTCTTGGCAGAGCTCGAACCCCTTGGTGAATGCTTCCTGGCCGAATTGGACATTTAAGTCCCTCATCTCCGCGGAGGCCTTGAATTCTTCCATCGCAAGGGCCCTGGCCTCCGAGACCAGGGTCGGAGTTTGCTCGACCAAGTGGGCGACCTCGGCCTCCGCCTTCCTCACTGATTCCTACAGGGCCTGCCTCTCCTCCTCCCGGGTCTGCTTCTCCCTTTCCAGAGCCTCTTGGAGGGCGGCAACTTCATCCTGGAGGGCGGCAACTTCAGCCGTCTTGGCTTGGAGGTGGGCAACCTCGGCCCGACAGCGTTCCTCCGCCTGAAGGACATCCCTCCTCGCACGGCTCGCCGCCTCGACATAGGCGACGATTTGGTGTCCGATCTGCAAGGGCGGCTGGGGAATAAGAACAAAGGCCAAGTAGCCATATAAATAAAGATCCGCTTACCTCAAGGAAAGATCCCAAAGTGTCCCAAGCCCGCTGCTCAGGGTCATCGCGGTCGATCCTCTCCACGACATCTGACAGAATGCAGCCGTCAATCAGCCGCCTGACCAGGTCCCTATCATTGAAGAGATTATCCGCCCCCTCCTCGGAGCAGACGGACTCGTCTGTAGCAGCTCGGTGGCTACTCACTCTGCGAGCCACCATTTTTCTCGTCCTCCCCACGGCGGGCACCTCCGTAGGGTGAACCCCCGGGGCGGGGGTCCCAGTCAGCGGACTCCTCGAGGAAGCCCGAGGGGCCGCCAGCTCGACATCTGAAGGAATGTCGATGGTCGGGGCTGCCTGGACGGGCGCGGCCAAGTTCGTCTCTTCCGCCCTGGCCCTCTTCGTCGATCCAGAGGTCGCCGCGCCCTTCCTCTTATGGGCCCTCATGCCCCGGACGAGCATCCGTGTGGCTTCAGCGTCCATCCCTAAAAAAAAAAAAGGGGGGGGGGGAAAAGAAGCAACGTCAATCCATCAAGAGTCAGAAGTTTAAAAAAAAAAAAAAAAAAGAGAAAGAGAGAGGAAAGAGAGAAGAAAAGAGAAAGAGGGAAGAAAAGAGGTAAAGAGAAGAAGTGAAGAAAGACAAAGAAAGAAAAGATAAGATGAATACTCGCTGGATCCTGAGGACCCAGGCCGACGTTGAAAAGAAACTGCTCCCTCAGGAGATTAGGAAGCGAAGGAGCGGGGTAGGCTAGAAGCTTCTGGGCAGCCTGAAGGTCGTCCTCTCCCAGGTTGGGAGCCCGGCGGACATAATCCCTCAGAGAGCCCCAAGGGGGCAGGCCCAGACTCAAGGTCGGGCAGTGAACGAAGAGGAATTTCCCCTTCCAATTATGGATCGAAGAAGGGGCGCCTTTCAGCAACCCCTTCTTGCCGAACTGGGGAGAAAAGTACCACCAGTCCTTCGCCGAAGGGTGGCATTTGAAGGTGTAGAAGTGCCTAAACAAGGAAAGAGACGGCTGAACCTCGACTACGTGGCAGAGGGAAAGGAATCCTATCAAGAACCTAAAGGAGTTCGGGGCCACGGAAGCCAAGGAGATGTCTAAAAAGCGGAAGAAGGCGGCGACAAAAGTAGGAAGCGGGAGCCGGAGTCCGGCACGAAATGCTTCCTGATATAAACAGAAGTGACCGGGTGGAGGATTACTGGCCCGGTCAGAGGGGCCTGGCAGTTTCAAATCGTACTCCGGAGGAACTCCGTACTGAACCCTTATCAGAAGGAGTTCCTCCGAGGTCGAGGAACACGGAATGGCGCCCAGCGCGAAAGCCGAGCGGGGCCCGACCTCAGATGCAGGTTCGTCTACAGCGACGGGAACCTGGGGGTTTGAGGCGGAAGAGCTCTCAGAGCTGCTGGGAGTAGAGAAACTGGAGGACATTTTGAGTAGTTTCTAGAGGGGGGTCTAAGGAACCCTAAGAAGACGGACAGAAAAGGGGAACGAGAGACCACAGATCAACTCAGAGAGATACAAGAAATACAATGACAGAACAGAGGACCCTTGGTGAAGGAAAGAAGGTTGGCACTAACCTATTTCACTCTGAGGGACCTGGGAGACGGAGACGGGAGATACCTACGTCCTGGAAAGATGCTCGCTGAAACAAAGCTCTAAAAGAGAAGACAGGCGCGGGCGAGGGCTCAGGGATGGAGTAGGATGCCTAAAGGTGGGAGGACGGGTTTAAATAGACCCTGAGATCCGGCACCATAATGATCGCAAATCCCCCCAGGCCGGTCCGCATCCGACGCGTGTCCCACTCCCCCTGGCAGGCGGCTAAAAGCGGCTGACGGTTGGCAGGATCATAATTACGCCGTACCTAGGCCAGTGTACCTGCGAGAATTGCGAAGCGTCCCCTCGTACCACTCCAACTCGAAAAGACTCCGGCACGCGCACATTCAATGCCGAAATATCTGGAGGCGGCAGCGCGCAGAATCCGAAGGGATGGTTTCGGCTGCGCTCATCTCTCTCTCTCTCTCTCTGTACTTCCTTCGTTTGAAATTCAAACTCGGAAGTAGGAGGACTGGTGTTGGGTATAAAAGTGACCACAGTCGAAGTCCTCAGCGAGATCGACTGCTTGACCACTTCACCCGGACTCCTACGGGAGCCGGGCTTCGTCCTCGACTCCAACAGAGGAAGACTTCACCCGGACTCCTACGGGAGCCGGGCTTCGTCCTCGACTCCAACAGAGGAAGACTTCACCCGGACTCCTACGGGAGCCGGGCTTCGTTCTCGACTCCAACAGAGGAAGACTTCACCCGGACTCCTACGGGAGCCGGGCTTCGTCCTCGACTCCAACAGAGGAAGACTTCACCCGAACTCCTACGGGAGCCGGGCTTCGTCCTCGACTCCAACAGAAGAAGACTTCACCCGGACCCCTACGGGAGCCGGGCTTCATCCTCGACTCCAACAGAGGAAGACTTCACCCGGACTCCTACGGGAGCCGGGCTTCATCCTCGACTCCAATAGGTGAAGACAGACTTCGTCCGGACTCTTACGGGAGCCGGACTCCGCCGACAACTTTAACTACTAGTAAGCACTGTCCAGACTCCTACGGGAGCCAGACTTCGCATTTAACCTTGATTGCAGGACGACTTCACCCGAACTCCTACGAGAGCCGGGCTTCGTCCTCGACTCCAACAGAGGAAGACTTCACCCGGACTCCTACGGGAGCCGGGCTTCGTCCTCGACTCCAACAGAGGAAGACTTCACCCGGACTCCTACGGGAGCCGGGCTTCGTCCTCGACTCCAATAGGTGAAGACAGATTTCGTCCGGACTCCTACGGGAGCCGGACTCCGCCGATGACTTCAACCGCTGGTAAGCACTGTCTGGACTCCTACGGGAGCCGGACTTTGCCTTTAACCTTGATTGCAGGAAGACTTCACCCGGACTCCTACGGGAGCCGAGCTTCGTCATCAGCCCCAAGCTTCGGCCGACGGACACGCATCCCCTGGCTGTATCAACAGCCATGATTCTGCTCCACTCATTGCGGCAGACCCTACGCGACCCCATTATCCTCTGGCAGGCTGTGTCAACGGCCATAATTCTGCTCCACTCACTGCGGCAGACCCCGCACGGCTCCATTACTGCCTGACAGGCCATGACAAATGGCCCCAATTCTGCTCCACCTCCTGCGACGGATATCACATGATTCTCCCATCCACTGGCAAAACACGACAGCAAACGTCGCCCAATTTTCCACGGCAGGTTCCACGTGGCACGCTCCAGCAATGGCCACGAGTCCACTCCACTACTCTTCGCCGCATATTCCGCCTTACACTGGGCAGTCCACTACGAGGCAGTTACAAACGTCGCCATCAGTGCGTTACCTCCTCCGCCTATAAAAAGGAGGACCCAGTTACGTTATTCTATAAGCTCATTTCTTATCTCAAAACTCTGCTAAATTCTCCGTTCGAGCACTCCATTCTTGTTGAGGCAGAGAACTGACTTGAGCGTCGGAGGGTCTTGCCGGAGCAACCCCACCTCCGGTTTAAACTTCCTTTGCAGGTCCCGGCGGCGACCGCGACTTTTCCGACTCCAGCTCATCCGACGCCAGCAGATTTTTGCACCAACAACTACCATATCAAATCGGATGTTCCAACTCCTCGAAGCCTGCTTTAATCCATAGATTGATCTCTTTAGCTTGCATGCTTGATTTTTCCTCTCACTTGAGATAAATCCCTCTGGCTGGGTCATATAGACCCCTTTCTCAAGATTATCATTTAGAAAGGCAGTCTTGACATCCATCTATCAAATCTCATAGTCGTGCTGCTATAGCAAGCAAAATCTGGATGGACTTGAGCATAGCCATTGATGAAAAGGTTTCATCATAGTCAATTCCTTACCTTTGTTTGAAACCCTTCGCCACTAACCAAGCTTTGTAGGTTTCTATTTGGCCATCTATTGTGATCTTCTTTTTGAAGATCCATTTGCACCCTATTGGGATCACACCCTCAGTAGCATTAACCAAGGTCCACACTTGGTTGATGTACATCGAGTCCATCTCAGATTTCATGACTTCCAGCCATCTATCTGAGTCTCTACTCATGATAGCTTTTGAATAGATCAGTGGATCATCATCCTGAATGATGTTGATCAAATTGTTATTCTTAATGGCAAAATCATATCTCAGAGGTGCTTAACACACTCTATCTAACCTTCGAAGAGGAGGTATATATTGTGGATGTACCTCATCCTTTGGTACTTCTAACTCAGGATCTTCTTGTGGTTCAACCACAGGTATTTTGGATCGATTTGTAGATTCTAAACTTTCATAAATTTAATATTCCTCCCACTGCCTCCTTCTTGAATAAATTTATTTTTTAAGAAAATGACATGCTTACTAACAAATACCTTTTGTTCAGTAGGATGGTAGAAGTAGTAATCATTAATTTTTTTAAAATATCCTACAAACCTATACTTGTCTGATCTAACACTAAGCTTATATCCAAAAATATTTTTGACATAAGTAGTATAGTCCCAAATCTTAAGATGTTTAAGATTAAACTTCTTTTCCTTCTATATCTCATATGGTGTGCTTGCAATAGACTTTGAAGACATTCTGTTTAATATATATGCGGTAGTCTCTAGGATATATCCTCAGAAAGTTATTGAGAGATCAATGAAGCACATCATGGACTACACCATATCCATCAAAGTGTGATTCCTCTTTTCTGCTACACCATTTAACTGGAGAGTATAAGGAGGGATCCATTCAGAGAGAATACCTTTACTTTTAAGATGATCAAAAATTTACTGGATAAATATTCTCCTCCTCGATCAGATCAAAGAATCTTGATACTTTTTTAATTTGTTTTTCGACCATGCATCGATACTTCTTGAACTTATCAAAGGTTTTAGAATTATGTTTTATAAGATACACATATCCGAACCTTGATAGATCATCTATAAAGGTGATAAAATAGGAGTATTCTCCTCTGACTTGAGTTATCATCAGTCCACATATATTTATAAGTACTAAGGCTAACAACTCATTTATCCTCTCTCCATATCCAAAAAATGAAGTTTTGGTCATTTTACCTATGAGACAAGATTCATTTCCAATGATTCATAATCATATGGGTCAAAAAAATCTTTTTTTGTATAACTTGTTTATCCTTGACCACTAATATGACCAAGACGGTAATGCCAGAGATATGTGATATTTACATCTTCTCTCTTTTTTTTCATATTTCTTCCAATATGAAAAATATTCTCATTGAGTGCAAGAATTAAAAGATTGTTATCAATATAAGAACTGTCATAAAATTTATTAAAAAAGAAAATGGAGCATCCATTTTTTATTAGCTTTATTTCATAACCTTGTTTTAATAACAAAGGTATAGAAATAATGTTTCTAATGATCTTTGGCATATAATAACAGTCTTTTAATTCTAAAATTTTGTCCAAAAATAAATCAAGCATACAGATTTCTACAGCCTCTGCGCTAATAGACTCTCCACTTGCGGCATAAAGCTCAAGGTCACCTATTTTCAGACTTTTGATATTCTATAGTCGCTGTAATGAATTACAAATATGCAATCCACAGGCGGTACCCAATACCCAAGTATCAGAGTCTAAGCCACTCAACGAAAAATAGGTTTGTATTATATACATACCTTTTGGTGCTATACTTGCATCTTACTTCAATCTTGCAAGATAATTTTTGTAATTATTCTCCCAATATTCAAATTTACCACAAATAATTTTTATGAAAACTTTTTTTACTTTTTTATTATTACTAACCGATCTAAAGTTAGAAATATCCAGAACATTGGAGTTCATCTCTGGTACGAACCCAATTTGTAAGTTCTTCAACCAATCCATATAGTTAGAATCGATCAACATGGTTTCATATAGTGAAAATAAAGAAGTCATAATGCAAATTTAAATCTACATAAATAAAAAATAATAGTATAAACAGATCACTCATGTTTGACATATATAACTAGATGAGATCTTTTAACTAGTTATGTCTCTCGCTATTTTATCAGATACCATAGTCCTCTCCTATGGTAAATGAAAAATCCTAATATGATTTCTTAATGGGGTTGAGATCCTAATCTCTTAATAAAGCCTTGTGGATATTATAATAAACCTTAGTGAGTTCAAAGATAAGAAAATCTATCTAATTGCATCTCATATAATTCTCAATATAATCTTTGCCTCTAAAAATACTCATAGCCTTATGGATATCACAACAAACTATAGTATTTTGTAGTTAAGTCAGATCCTTCATTTTCATACAGTCATATCTAAAAAATACTGTCTTTGTGGATATCATAATAAAGTAACATATCCAAATATACCATAAAGCATATAATATGCATCAAGACAACCCCACATCAATTTTCATAGCAAGTCTTATGGATATCACAACAAACATATTATGATCTTTGACAGGGCATTGACTTGGCATGAAGGAAGGCATATATAGTGTTTAAAATACTGAGTAACTTTCATTCAAGATTTAAACTAATCTAATTGGCCAAAAAATATTAAGATTGGTGGGGATCCCTCTGTTGCTTTTTTTAGATATCAATAAAATTGGTCAGGCCAACAAATGAAACCAATTAAAGAACCACCGCACTTGAAATACTCTTTAGACATCAAATGATTAATCGATTCAAAAAATAGGTCAACTACTAGTTTACAACACTACAACTTAATATAATTTTTATGAGGACTTTAATGATCTCATGCACATCTTAATTCAACCAATCATAATAATGCACTATTATAGTTGTATCTTAACAATCATCATAACTAATCATAGCATCTAATCATATCTCTAAGATATGAAATCATAATCATTCAATATGATTATAACATAACATCTTAAGCATATGCATAAAGTACTAATAATATGTATCAATATTAAATACTCTTTTCATGATTCTTCTTCTTGAGACATCACAGTGGCACCCCTACACATCATATGAGTACCCCTTGGAATGGGAAGAGATGGTCTTTGAACCCTACTTGCTCTTATGACTGGATGATCTGGTGATGAGTCCCAATTTGAATACTAGGCTACTAAAAAAGATTATATACATACATCATGTATTTAATATTATGTATCTAAAATATATCTCTAAGAAATGCTAGGGTTTAGATGTTCAATTGGGTTCAACCATTGACCCAACTTGAATCAAACAAGAAACCCATACTTGATCACAATCAAGATAATAATTTAATCTTTGATTGTATAAATCAAGATAGGCTCTGATACTACTATTAGATTCTGGTGGTGTAGTGGAAGGATTAGGTGTTTAAAATTCTCATTCAAAATACCTGATGCACTGAAAACCCTAATGCCCAGAAATTTTTGACTAGGATCAGAAGAATATTTAGAATAAGAAGAATACCTATAGTGCTAATCTAATTTTTATGAGGCATCTAAGTGTCCACCCTCCAATGGTGATCCATATAAAAATTAAACCAAAGACAGTACTTCTCCTTCACCTTGCTTCCAGAGTTCTAGCCCTTAAAACTTGATTAGCCCTGTATCAATCAGGTTTCTCCAAGAACCTGACTTGACCCTCTTAGAACCTCCTCTAAACTTTTGAATCCTCTTTTTTAGGACCTTCATAATCTTTTTTTGGATTAGATAAGGCTTTGTCTTAAATCCTAAAGCCTTATCCTAAATCTAAAATAGGTTGTAAGAAAGAAGGGAGAGTAATGGAGAGGAATTGAAAAGATTTCTGAATGTCTCAGACACCCAACACCCAGGCCTTTTTATAGCCATCAGAGGGGTGCCAAAAAGGAGGGACACATTTCATCCAAGAGGCCTATCTGATCTGCATATCAGAGAAATAAGAGTCCTTAGACAGAAGGACTCTTCTGCTTGATACATTGATCAGCACCTTCACCTATGCGTGTGACAAAAGAAGGATGTTTTTGCATCCCTTCTCAAATCAAAAAAATCATCAAATTTTTGTGTTGATAGAGGATTCAATCCTGATCTTAGATCACCTAATAATAAGATCAAAAATGTCCACAAAAGGATGTATCCTCATGTCCCTTCATGCAAGGCTTTATCACCATGCGTGCACATGTGAGGAAAACTTTTGGCATCTGTTTGGCCCACTGATAAATCTAGAAAAATTCTAAATAAATCACCATAAAATAGTTGATCAAATGTAGAACAAAATTTGATAAGTGGCATTCTAATTTAAATGAGTTTGATCAGCAGAAGGATGCTCCAAGATGCAAAGAAATGCGACGCTTCAACGCATGTGCGAGAGATCTTTTTCTTTCCAATTTTCTCCACCCCATATTTTCCAAAAAAATTCCATCTCATGCTTTGTGATGTGCATCAGAGGATCAAGGGTGATATGGGGTCCCACATGTATCTGAATCCCAAGCCAAAAGTGTTGGATGTATGCCCTAGAAGCCAATATTGGCTGATGCATATCATAACTATAGGATATAGTTTTGTACTTATTATGAATTTATGTTACCATTCATGTTTATGTGTCCATGAATTATCTAAAGAATTAATAAGATGATGATACATATTCTCAAAGAGTTAAAAATTGAGACATATATCATTGATGATTAATTCTTAAATTGCTCCTGATCATAAGATCATCATGGGGATGATGATTGATCCAGATAGACAAGTGCATGGATTGCTTCCTTCAGATAGATGGATCTCGAGTCTGTAGTGTAGAGATACTGAAATGAGAGTACAGTGATTGTTAGAGAATAACTAGCACTGAGAGTGACCAACACAAGAAGTCACATGGATGTCTGCTCACTCATTAGTAACTTTTTCAATGCTACAATTATATGACTGGTCCTTTGATCTGAGATGGCACTACTGCTCACAGTGAGACTGCTGAAGTTTGAATAACACATCAACATGGGTCTCAATGAGTCCTTGTAGTAGATGTTGGCAATAGTTGATCCACTGTAGGAGTGGGGTGTGCATCAAGATGAGATCTATCAACTCTAGCAGAAAAGAGTAGTCCTACATGATTTAAGAGGCTGAGTCTTTAAGTCTATGGCTATAGCATTGTGATTGATGGAAAAAATTTTCATAGAAATATATATGGACTCGAGCTGATTGAATCTATCATATGATCGATGTTGAGGTTTGATGATTTATCCATAATCTACCATCTGATTGGGACTCATGATAGAGGGACTGTATCATACGTTAACTGTATCTAAAGATTCATCTTTTATTCTGTTGGGTTACTACTACATACTGCTAGGGGTCACTGATGGATTGTGAAACTCACAAATATCATCTTGATGATCGATGATCCTTGGTGGGTAGAGTTGGAATGATCCCAACCTATTGAAAAGAGTCTCAATGATATTATGATAAAGATCACAATATATCTCACTATCCGATAGAATAGAATCTATGGAATCACATACAAAAGAGACTTTTGATTGATCAGATGGTTAAATTATGATTATGAATCATAATAGGATTTGATTATCAATTTGATTATGATTGATCCAATACAAATATTGCAATCAAGTAACTCACTAAAGAGTTAGTGAGTTATAGGAAGATTAATTAGCAATAAAATTACTAATTGACTCAATTTGATTGAGCAATAGAGCTTGCATCAAGTCTAATTAAATAAAATTTAATTTGAGTTGACATAGGTTTGATTTGATGAACCCCAATTGGGTTATAGAATAACACCAAAAGGATCGAAAGATTAGTGCCACTTGAATTAAGATTTGAGCTTGACTCAATTTCTATCTAGACTAGGATATATAAATTTTTATTTGGACTAAAAATCTTCATTTCATGGGTGCATCAAATTTTAATTGGATTAAGATTAAATTAAATTTAACTTAAGCATCAAGAAAGAGTCCAATAGGACTAGGATTCTGTTAGATGTGTGCCCTAGATGCCAGATTGACTGACACATTCTGAACAAATCTAAGGACAAATTTATAATTTTGACTATAAATCAATAAATGGGTTATCTTCTATCATATTGTGTATATTGTGTCTGTGATACATCTTTTGAGTTAGTAGGAATGTCAATTCATATTTTCAAGAGTTGAAAATTTAAGGCATGAATTTACATAACTAACTCATAAACAGCTCCTGACCATAGGATCATCACGAGGATGGTGATCGATCCGAAAGGTTGGTGTACGATCACTTTCTTAGGATAGATGTGTTTTGAGTCTACGATGTGGAGACACTGAAGTGAGAGTACAGGTATTCATTGAGAATGAGAGTACTGAGCATGACCACCTCGAGCAGTCATAAGGAAGTCTACCTTCTCGTCGATGACTAGCTCGATGCTGCAGTTGTGTGTCTAGTTCTTTGACCTGAGGTGCATCGACAGTTCACTTTGAGTGTGTTATAGTTTGACTACACCATAACTCGATCTCCTAACCATTCGAAATCCTAAGGTGTATGTTGGCTGTAGCATATTCATTGTAGGAACTAGGTCGCACCAAGATAGAATCTATCATCCTCGGTAGACAAAAGAAGTAGTCCTATGATGATTGAAAGATCGAGTCCTTAAGCCCATGGCTATGGTAGAGTGAAATAATGGAAAAGAGTTTTCCATTAGGGTTTCACATCGGACTCGAATCAATCGATTGATTCATATGACTGATGTTGGGTTTGATGAGTTCACCTTAACCCTAATTCAGTCAGGACTCATGATAGAGGAACTCAATCACACAGGTAGCTACACCGAGAGGTTCGTCTTCATTTTTGATGGGTTGCCACCATACACTACTAAGTGTCACTGATGGATTTTGGGAGCAAGTAGAATGATCTTGATGATCGATCATTCTAATTATCTGAATCAGAAGAGTTCTGATCCATCGAAAGGAGTTTTGATGATGTCGATGATGAGATCATGATATGTCTCATTACCATGCAGAAATAAACATAACTGGATCACATAAACAAAAATTAGGGTCTGGATGTCATCAATTGAGCTAGTCCAATTCGATTGATTTGGATTAGATCCAATTAGGTTCAAGAAAATCATGCTAGCACACGATTGAGCCTATCTTTCTCCTCGTACAATCTTTTTCATCTCGATTGAGCCAAATGTGATTTGACTCATCCAAAGAACCTTGAAAAAGTTTTTCTCATTCTGACTGGAGTCAGTCCAGCTCAGAAAAGTCTTATCTTAATTCATGAGATGAATTTAAGACAACACCTACCAATTCTATCACCTGCCATTTTTGTTTTAGGACATCGATCAAACATTGTCTTATGGATCTTAAACTGAAGGCCACTTGGTAAGAGGTCATTGGAGAGTTTTTATGGAGTATCCACCTACTAAATTAGGCCTCAAAGTGAGTGCCAAGATCAGATTGGGCATGCACCCCAAGTGGATAAGGATAGAGTCCCATGAGATGAGGACTCTGATCCTTGATCGACTTGGACTGTGGGGCGCCAATCTCACTGTGCTTATCCAGTGTTGTCACCAATAGTGGTAGAAACTAAAGGAATTCTTACTTGATATGATCAGATGACATCACTCCACCAATCAAAATTTTTTCAAAATTAATTGAATTTTTTGATTAGTCGAATGATGTGGCACTGCATGGTGCAGCATGGTCTATTTAAACCCTATCTGCGCCTAGGGTTTAGATTCTGCTCAATACCCAGGAAAAATGAGATTCTCCTCTACTTCTCCATATTTCTCTACTTATATCTCTCCCCTCTTCATGTCCAAGAAGTTGGACATCCATCTGGTGCTTGTCCAAAGCGTGGTGGCTCTCTGAATAGAAGGCTGCAGGGATTTGTCGAGAAGCTACTGCTCCAGCTTCAGATGATCTTTTGAAGATCTTTCAGATCTGATCCAGATCTGATTTTTGGAGCAAAGATTTGCAAGGAGATGATGATCTAGATCCTACTTGAGTGGATATCAGTAGAGGCCAGGTGACTGCGTGGCTATTTTTGAACCTCGGCATTGCTGCGATCATCTATAGGGTAATCTAGATTACCCTTCAGGTATTTCGTGTTTCCTCATATTTTTAGATTTATTTTTGAATTAATATCTATAATAAAATTAGATCTAGAGATTTAGATCTAAAATAAATGTAGGAAATTTTTTTTTTAAAATTATTCCGTCCTACATTTGATGAAATCTGGAAGATCCTACAAGGAGAAAGGCGATTTTTCCTTCAGATTCCTCCTCCAATTAGGTGACATATAATCTAAATAGATTGGGCTCCAAATCAGATTTAAATTTTGATCTATTTAGATCTAATCTAGTCCTAATATGATTAGGATTGGTTGAGATTTTATTTTATTTAAAACAGCCATCTAATGAAGAGTCCCAAGAGAATAAAAGACTTCCTTTCATGCGCCACAACCAGCCCACGTTAAATTTGATTTTGTGTGCCACAAATTCTCCATGCTCCATCTGATTTTTAACATGATTCCTCCTCTCTTTTTGGCATGTAAGAAAGAAGAGTAATCTCCTTTGTTACCATGTAAATTATGGGCAAAATTCTGGTTGGATTGGGCGGCATCCAAAATTGCTGGAGTCCTAACTTGTTTGAACTCTATCTCCTATTGAAATTTGAACTCCATCTTAGCCTATAAAACCCACCTTATGTGATGTGTAAGATGGCATTGTGATCAGGTAGAGATGCCCAAAAATTAGAAAAGTGTGTGTGAAAAATCGAGGGAGAAAAAAAGAGGGACGGCATGATGGTTGAAGGGTAAGGTAAGTTTGTTTTAATCCTTTCTTTCTTGCACAACCAATGGTTGGTTGTTTGGACATCTCCTTCTGTACCTTTTGTCCATGTTTGGACATGGATGTCTCTTCTTCTCTTTGTCTAAAAGTTGAATAAAATTTTTACATCTCTATTGTAGAGATTTGGTGCATAGATTTTAGGAAGAAAAGAGAAGAAAGGATTCTTCTCATGATCTCTAGTGTAGAGATCAAGATCTTCCTACATCTTCTTATTCTCTAAGAGTATCTTGAGAGATAAGAAATTTTCAATTATCAAGATACAATCTCTGCAAGGGAGCTAGTACTCTGGTGAGATCAAAAAGTTTCTGATCAGATCAGAGTCTCGTGTAGATACTCATAGAGGTCGGACGCTTGTGCGGCTACAAAAGACCTTCAGAAGACATCCATGATTATCTATTTGCATTGAAGATTGATCCATATCCAGATATATTTTATATTTATTTTTATCTATTTGACTTCTATATCTAAATCTTATCTCACATATGATGATCCTATTTATGGTTTGAAGATTTGATCTTATGCATGCTTAGATTAAATTAGATTTAATTTGAAATTTTTTTTAATTCCACTGCATATTTATTTTAAAAAATCATACGTGTATGAAATCATAAAACTCTAATAGTGGTATCAGAGCTATATCATATGCATGAGATTAAGATTTAGATTTGAAATCTGTAGAAAAAAAATATAAATCTAAAAGTTTTTGATGTCGTTCTGGTATAAGGTTACCCTGACATAACTTATTATGCTGAATGATTGTCTTAAAATGATGTTAAAATTTTTAACTAGATTGAATTTTTAGATCCAATTTTTTTAGCATATATGTGATATATATTTTATGATTTAGACTTAAAAAGAGTTTTGAGATCTATTTTGATTCATATATATGATATATGAAAGTATGTTTAAGATTGAAATATGTTTCTATGATGTGAACTTTTTATGTATATGATACATATTTGTATGCATGATCTGAAATTATTTTGAGATCAAAATTTACTCTTCATGCAAAAAATTTAGATCTAAAAATTTTGATTTAAGATCTGAAATTAGTGTTTATGCATGAGGGATTGGTCATGGGTAGATCAATTTAGGTCATATAATTGGATTACATCAAAGGGTTACTGATTTGATCATATTGGGTTTGAATCAATTTATCAGTTGATCGAACTGAGTTAAGTATTGATTAGGATGAGGTCTATAGAGCTTAAGATCATACAATTATTGTTGATCAAATTGATTGACATCCATGTAGAATCGATTAACCTAAGGACCTAATTCAGCTCTGTGGCTCGAGTTTGATTCACTTAAACTAGCCTATTAAAATCAATTGTCCAATTGGTGTTTAAGGCAAGTAATTGAAAGGTGGTTATTTAATTAGTTTCATTTGCTTACCTAATCAATCTATTGATGTCTAAGAAAGAAATAGGGGGACCCCATCAATCTCCACTTACCTGGCCAATTTGGAAGATTAAGTCTCAAATATGGTTGCTTGGTGGTTTGATTTAGCCCATATCAATTACATCAGCCATGTGATGATTGATTAGATGAGACCTAAACACAAATCTCTCCACTAAATATTAAGTCCAAGATCTTCTACCATTGTAGATGTGTGGGCCTACTACCAGCATTGATTATTCTCGGCTGGTCAAAGCGGATCAGTTGCATCGAGAACATGTAATCACTCTATTAGCAGAGAGTTGCTCTAGGGTAAAGATGGGATTGAGCCCAATAACTGTTAGGTGAAAAATTCAATGATGGCTTTGCATCTGCTTGTGAATGATGGGTCTGACTTAACTAAGAAGTATGGGCAATAACTGTTAGGTGAGCCTACATGACTTAGAGATCAAGTCATTGTAACATGCTTAGAGAAGCATCTGAGCAAAAAGTTATCCACGCATCAATGTTTACTCGTGTTATCAATAACTGTTAGATGAGGTGCACGACGTCGATGGGACTACAGTACCCATTAGAAATCCAATTGTTACGTTAGAATTTTTATTTCTCCACCCAGAGAGTATGGAAGATCTGATAAAATAGTGGGAGTCTCTTTTTGCATCTAAAAGTCTCTAGAGTAAATTATAAAATAAGTACAAATATTCAATTAGAATCTTTGCTCTCTGCTATTCATTGTGTCAACTTCAAACCCTCTAGCTCCAATCTTAGATATCAACTGATTAACTAAAATTGATTATATAGACTGGCTCATAAACCTAAAAAATTATTCTTAATTTTAAAAAATTAAGCTATGTTGTCTACCAGATTATTCTGATGTTAACAATTCATCCAATCCATATTCAATGAACTATACTTAATGAGTGGATGGACAATGACAATAAAGATAGGTGCTATGCATGAGCACATGTACACTGCCAATGACACGTTGATTCATCTACAAGTGTTGTGAGGTGATCAGAGTCATACAGTGCATGTGATGCATGATGGGCAATCAGTCTATGATCGTTATTTGATAATGATCAAGGATATTAAGGAGCCTAAAAAGGCTCGACATGATCATGCATAAGAAATTGCTTATGAATTTGATCCTGTGATCCTTGATTAGTTTATGTGAGTAGTTTATGATAAACTACCATATGAAAGACTATCATGGCACCTTATCTGAATTGATCAAATTATTGCTAACAAAGGAACCTTGAAAGAGTTCAGAGATAAACACCTGGAGAGCCTAAAGAAATAAAGACATCCCTAGAGTAGGCATGTCAAGATTGCTCAATGCTGTCCTTATAATTTTCTCTTCTTCCAGTTGAGCTATAGACTCTAGTGTAGAGTCGATGAGAATGTAGAGGGCAGAGGAAGTAACCCTTGAAATTGGTTATAGGACAACAATTGTTGTTGTGGCCATGGGTATCTATCCTTCGCAATCATCATTCAGATTTAGTTTTTAGAGGTGATCTCTATCATTTGCATGGTGTTGCATATGTAAACTTAATTGAGCAAGCAGTGAATGCCATTAGATTTGAGAGATCCAGAATTGAGATAAAATTTAAAGTATATGTGGAACCTATGGCTAAGTAATATTAGAGAAGAAATGATTAACAAACTGAAGAATTATGGGCCTTTGGGATCATTGACTGTTGAGTCATATCTAGTTTGTGCATCACATCTTTGAGAAAATTTGATCAAGCTACTCTTGTGCGATAAGAAAAAAAGGACCATTGAGATATTTATCCTTGTACTCATTTGATATCTACAGCTCATGTGATGTGCTAACCAAAGAGTTATCTCTACTTTGTTACCTTTATCGATGATTAGTCATGGTATGGGTATGTATATGAGATACAAATATAAAATTTTTAAAAGGTTAAAATAATTCAGATATAAAGTAGAGAACCAAATCAAAAAATTTTTATAGATATTTTGATCGGATCGAGGATGCAATACCAATTAAAAAAAATTTTCGATTATCATATAAAATGACATAGTTTCATATTGGACTGCTCTTAGTACATCTTAGCTCAACGAGATAAGAAGAGTCTTGGGACTATATAAGATATGGTCTGGTCCATAATAAACTTTACTGATTTATTAATATTTTTTTAGGGACATGCTTTATTTCTATGAAATTGGTTTCACTCTAAACCTGTTCCTACCACACCGTATGAGATATGAGATGGTAAGAACTGAATCCTAGTTATTTTGAAATCTAAGGATGTTCAGGTCATGTCAAGGATAGCAGGTGGATATATTAGAGGATAGGTCTATAAAGCTCATCCTAAAAGAGTTTGGGATACTACTTTCTGAAAAGATTGCAATGTGATTGTGACCTGACATGATATCTTCTTAGAAAATTATTTGACCAGGATGAAGTAGTGGGAGGAAAGTAAAGCTCGAAGAGAGTGTCTCTGAAGAGCAACGAGCCTTGGAACCTTAAGAACCTATTCATCATGAGCCAGTAGACGTATATTTCTCCTCTACCTCATACACATAGTAGGATTTGTTAGAAAATATATCCTAAAGTCTATCATCTATGTTGTAGATGATTGTATTTCATACAAGCATACGAATTATAAAATGATAAATGTTATTTGATAGATTCATCATAAGAAATACATCTTCTAAAATAGAACTCATATGTTATGATGAAGTCCTTAGAACTACTTCCAAAATGATAAAGGAGGATTTATCATGTGGTTCTTAAATCTTGCTCATGATCAAATGATATAATTATCACAAGGATGATAATTATATCGAGTATAGGTCATTGTATGCTATATTAGTTGGTTATCCTCCTAACTAAGATATGTGGTGATACGGGTATGGCATATGGGTGATATGTAGGAGTACATTTCACTTAGCATGACCATTTCGAAGCACTCTACTGTCAGGAGCTGCTCTGATGGGATATGGGTATAAGTGTCCCTCGAATCTAAGGCTACCTCGATGACTTGCAAGCAACTCACTATGCTTTGGTGGCGGACTATCCGAATTTTTAATTCGATGATGAAAGATTTTTGGGTACAGTCAAGTACTTATAAAGTCTGAGTGCGAGTCAAAATGGGATTGACCAATCCAAGTAAAATTAGTGATGATGCATCATTGTATTTCAATTCAGTAAAACATTGACCAAAGTAGTCCTAGTGAGGAGTCACAGAATTTTTAAGGTTGAGACATAATGTGATTCACTTTTCTTGGATTGACAGTTTAATCCAAAGTCATCTTTGAGCATCGAGTGTCAAAAGGATAAATTACACAGTAACTATATCCACATGGGTTCTAGCATATTTCTAGGCATACATTCGGTCTATCCAGATATCGGATCTTATTGCTAGATGGTTATATCGATTAGTACCGAAATTATTTTTGTGCTATCGACTTAGGTTCGAACCTATGGGATTACACACATAGAAGTACCTGTTTGATCAAATGACTGATCGATGATGATGAATCGTTGGAGGGTTTAATTATCAATTTGATTGATGCTTAATTCTATGCAAAGGTTGTAATAAATTATTTACTAATGATTAGTAAATTAAAAGAATAATTAATTAATAATATGATTGTTAATTGACTTAATTTGATTGAGTAATGGGGATTGGATTAGATCTAATTGAATTGGATTCAATTAGATTAGATTTGGATTAATTGGATGCAGTCCTATTGAATAATAAGACTTATTCCAATTGATCTCAAGGATGTATAAATATAAAATTATTTTATATATTTTTTTCAGATTTTTTTTATTTTTTTAAATAAAAATAAATTAAATCTAATTTTTAAAATAAAAATTTAAAAAAAAGTATCAAAAAAATTTGGTTGGGTATTTGGGGCTTCCTAGAGTTCTAGATTGAAGAAGAAAAGAGAAAAGAAGATAGAAGAACAGTTCTTCTCTTGGATTTCTCTTTTGGATTTTTTAGATCTCAAAAATTTATATAATTTTCTACATAAGAAATTAGATTAGATCTAATTTTTTTCATAAAAAAATTAAAAAAAAAATTCTTCTTAAGGTATGAAAGGAAGAGAGAAAGGTTCTCTCTTATGCATGAGAAATTGAGAAGAAAGGATTCTTCTCTTGATCTCTATTATAAAGATCAGATGCATGGATTCAGGAAGAAAGGGAGAGGGTCTCCTTATTCTTTATTTTTATCATGTTCCTCTCAAATCGTCAATGGATGGTATTTTCACGAGCTAGCACTCCCAGAGAGATCGATCAGCATGAGGACTTGTGTGGATACCCGTAGAGGTTGGATGTTTGTGGGCTGTAAGCATCATGAAGAACCATCTATCATAGATTTTTGATGTGGTGATCTGCTACCCACGCTCATGTATAAAGTTTTGTATTCAATTGATTTTTAGATATGATCTAAATATAGATTAGATATGTCTTGTACTTGCTAAATTTTAGATTTCAGATGTGCATACATGCATATTAGTTCATATCATAGATCCTGTATAGTGATTTAGATTTGATCTATGTATGCATTATAGATTAAATTATTTAATCTATATATATTTCACTACAAAAATTTTAAAAATACATGCACATCACCCACCATGTTTTCCTTCAAATGGTATCAGAGTGAAGGTTCATTATGACATAAACATATATGCATGTAGAGTTGAAATCTAGATTTATCAATGCATGAGATGTGTTATGATCTAATTTTAGATATAATCTAATATAAAATTAGATCTAATATAATTTAGATTTATTCTAAATTTTTGCATATGTGATATGTGAATTAGATTAGATATTCTGAGTAGCAAAGTACTCGGATCGGATAATCATCAGACCGTCCGGTCATAGGAGCAAGTAGGGTTACATGACCCTCTCTTCCATTCAATGGGGTGCTCTTCATGACGTGTAGGGGTGCCACTATGAGATCCCATGAAGAAGAAAGCAGAAAGAGAAAACTTACTTTCTTGCAAAACTCTAGATCTTGAAACCCTAGGTGTTGTTGTATGTGATACAAGTTGCGAAGAAACTAGTTGCATCTAATCTTGATTAATTAAAATTATTTTGATTGAAAATCATGAAGATTTAGATTTGATCTAAAAATTTTTATGATTTAATATAAAAATTTATATAAAAAATTATTTCATAATCTTAACCCATGTTGATGCTATACTTAATTAAGAATCAAGAAATATATTTTAAATCTAAAATTATGGTTAAAGATCTAATGATATTGCATAAAACATAGAGTATGGGTTAGGTCAAATCAAGTCCTTTTAATTGGGTTAGATCTAAGGTTAGAATCAAAGACTTAATGGGCTAGAAAGAGTAGTTGATCCAATCTAACCAATAGTTGATTTAGATTAGATCAAGGGTACTCTAAATTTAAAAAAAAAAATAATAGTTGTAATTGATCAAGTCCATATCTTTGATCAAACTAAATGAACTTGGATTGAGGCTCAAAGGTTGAGCCCGAGTCATTAGGATGATTAAATTGTTAGGTGACTCGAGTTGACCCATGTTGAAAAGGTTAATCAGTATGACTGATTTGGGTGTCCTGAACCAACTTGTCTCTAATCCATCTCATGACTTGATAAAGTCAGTGAGAGGATCTACGACATGCTGGTTGGACCCACTAGTCACTAGTCCTTTTCATGACTTAATGAAGTCAGTGGGAGGATTATAACTTGTAGGTTGACTGATGTCCTCTAAAATATATTAATCAAATCCTCTAAATTATAAGGTCTATAAAATAAACTAGTGTTAGCCTATTTCGCAAGTGCACGAAATCGCTCAAGTAATATAATGATAAATAAGAGATCGTTCCCACGAGGACTGAGTTTAATTATAAAAAATGAATGCTAATTTTACTAATATCTAAACGATCAAAACTGAATGATAATGAAAAATAAAATTAACTCTAAAGAACTCAATGAAAGCTGAATCAAAATTGATTGATAAAGCACTAGGGTATATCTGATTTCACTTGGACCAATTATCAATTCCAGCTATTTGATTAATAATCCAAATTTAATTATTAATGCAAGGATAAATAATCTTAAATTATTTAATAATCTCTCTTGAGTCTTATTAAATATACTAATTAAAACCTATAATCTATCTTCCAATAGTAAAATAGATTTCAATTACTTCAACAAGCACAGTGATTATTTCCAAGATCCCACAGGTCAAATCTTCTGCTCCCGCTCCAATTATTATTCCTATGATATTTGTTATTAACTCCAATTTATAATCTTCCTTCCCAGTACCAATTATAAATCGAAATCAATCAAGTACCAAAGATAATAATACTTAAAAGCATTAAGCACAAATAACAAATAATTGCATTAACAAAGAAAATTAATACAAGATTCTGGAATTGAAATTAAATTCAAGCTACATCAGGTACCCTAGCTAGAAATTTAGCTTTTCATCATAACAAAATCAAACTCAAGTTTACTTGAATAAAACTTCAAAATCATTCTAACAATGAGTTCTAGAAAATAAATTCAAAGTAAACAAGAGAAAGAAAAAACTCTGAAGGAATTGCAGAGCCGAATGAATCTTCTCTTCAAATCTTCCAGATACTCCAAACTCTCCTTGCTTGATTTCTAGCTTTCAAAGATGATTCTCCCCTTTCTCCTGCTGGTGTTTTATGATCCTTAAATAGGGCTAGGGCTAGGGTTAAGGTGTATTTTTTTCATAATTTTATTCTATATATCATTCCTTTTATTTGGTATAGAATTCTCCTCCTTTGGATAGGCTTTAAGCAACCACCAGCCATCTACTCCTTATGCTGCCCAAATTTTCTAATTTTATTATGATTTCCATAGTAAAAGAAGGAAAGGAGGCATGGTTAATTAGAGGAGAAAAATTTCTTCCTTTCTGGGTCCACAAAATCTGCAAAACAAAGTAAGGTTTCGGCTGCCCAAATCAAGTTTTCCAAGAATTGGTTCCAATTCTTTCTCAGTTTGCTCCTCATGCAGAATTAGTTTGGACTCTAATTTTTTCTATTTAATTATTTCTAAGATAGCTCTTTGCCACCCAAAATTGGTTGCCATATCAGATCTTTGTGCCAAGAAACACTAAGAAGAATCTGGTGTATCGGGTATTTCTTGTTGTGTCCAACATTGTTACCAACTTCAACCTATTGTAGCCACCTCATTTGGAATCCAAATTCAATTCTATAAATTATTTCCTTTCTTGCTTCTCTCAAAATTCTGTAGGATCTAATCTTGCTCAATTTGGAGTCCTGTAGCTTACCTTTTAGGGATCCTCACACCAAAATATCTAGAATTTAGATTGGTTGACTAGATGGGAGAGATTAACTGCTTGATTTATTTCCTGCACCTCTAGTTTCTTTTCTGGATGATGATGCCAAAAAGGATAAGGTGTGGGGTCCATTGATATCTTGATTTGGTTATTCTGCTTTGAGATGGATTCTGATTTTGATGCAAGACCTGATGACTCCGGATGACAAACCCTGCTGAATCGGACTCAACCAATTTCACTTAATTTGACCTTTAAAACATGGTTAAGCCCAATTAGGTGTGACTTGGCTCAATTACCTGCAATTGACATAAAACATATCAGGTTCTTATATTTATTTAGTTAATTATTATACCAATTTCATCAAAATTATTAAAAACTAATAATAATAATTACTATAAAAATGCAATACATCAACTAGTTATGGGGATAACTAGATCATAACTTCCTATTAAGATACATGATAATGAGTCTAATATTCAAATAGGTATTGGAGGTGCCACATGCCTGTGTCTATTATGTATTGGAATTATCATCCATTATATGACCATCTTATTGTATCTTCAGATCAATGCTCAGGTTGGCCAAGCCACACTCAAGCTTGGATATCCATTTTGTTGGATGCACTTGATGTTGTCATATTAATGGTTAGACCTAATTAGAATTTTTAGTGGAGGTGCCACACGCCTGCAGAAGGGATGCTTGGGGAAAAATCTGATTGCTAGAAATTGTTTGGAGAAACAATTGGTTATGAACCTACCCATGGATGCACTATGGTTGGTCGAGCCACACTCAGATCTGAATGCAGTCTGTGTGGATTCTAGCATCTGCTAAAAAATTAAAGTAATTTCTTGAATTGGAGGTAGAGGCTATCAATTCATATAAAATAGTGAGAGAACTTTTAGACTAAAGTCTATGTCTTTAGGCTTAAAATAATTCGTATACTAATAGGTCAATTGTTCTCTTTTTAGAAATGGCTAGAATATTATCGCTCTGTTCATTGTTAGACAGTGACAATGTTATCAGACCTAACTTTAGTAGCCAATATCAAAAGTTGAATATAATTTTTGAGAGAATTAATCAAGAAGTCTCAAGCTAACTCAAACAGGCTTAAAAGAGAAATCAGCAAATGGTTACTTATCAAGATAGTTATATGATAATTTTTTGAAGTTTCTCTATTGATAATCCTATTATCAGGGTATAGGATACCAACAGTATAAGTTATGTTTGTAAATAGTTGTAAAAGACTTCAGAATAATAGAAGGTTTGAAAATGGTAAGAGACTCCTAAATGCAAGACATGAAAGTCTATTCCAGTCTTAACATTAGGAATCATCGAGCTTATTCTCAATCCTGAAGATGTCATTTTAAGTGATTGTCACTATTGTCCAATCTTATTGATGGTGTCAATAAGTATGATTATTGTAATATCATTGTGAATGATACTATAATAATGAGTAGACAATTAAAAATGATATAAACTTAGTACCATAGCCTGTTTGTGTAGTGTATACATCTAACTAGCATCCTAGATTAGATAATGTCACTAAAGCTTGCTTTTGGCATAGTTGATTTAGTCACCTTTTATTAAAAAGGATGAATGAACCAGTGATGTTCTGAGTTTGACACATATTGATATATTTGCACTCATGAACTTAAGTGTCAGAAGAGGACTTACTACTTCATTAAAATCTCTGACGATCTATCTTGACATGGGTGCATCTTACTTATGAAACACAAATCTGAGTCGATTGAAATATTTAAATGATTCCATAATGAAGTAGAAAAATAAACTGCAAAGAGTATTAGAATTGTGGTTTGACTAACGAAGTAAATACTTTTATAGTAAGTTTTGACATATCTTGGAGAAAATTAGATTCTCTCTTAATGGATCTCTCTTGGGACATCACTATTTAAAAGGATATCTTGAAAGGAGAATTGAATCTTGTTAGGCATGGTTTGGTCCACTATGGGGTTTGCTGGTCTGCCTGAGGTTATGCTTTAGAGACTACTTGATATGTGCTCAAGAAGTTCCAAGCAAATTGATCACCAAAACTCCATATGAGATATGGACTTGGGTAATTCAATATTCTCTTATCTTAGAGTTTGGGATGTCAAACTTATATGAAATATTCACAAACCGACTAGCTTGGATCTTGATCTGATAAATATTATAATAAAGATATTTCTTCTACCTTCCTGATGGACATGAGATGTTCATGAATCTTAAGGCATTCTTTTTGAAAAAAAAAATTTGATGAAGGAACTGATGTCGATAAGATCAAGCTTGGTGAAGCTTGATAGGTAAAAGAACCAACTCTGACACAAAT
Source organism: Elaeis guineensis (assembly GCF_000442705.2). Classification (NCBI taxonomy): domain Eukaryota; kingdom Viridiplantae; phylum Streptophyta; class Magnoliopsida; order Arecales; family Arecaceae; genus Elaeis; species Elaeis guineensis. Next base: position 44,366,402 of record NC_026002.2, read on the forward strand.
CAACAGAACTACAGTTGATTAGATCAAATTTGGAGTTTGATGTAAAGGCATCTTTGAATAGATACGATAGAGCCCATATCAGCTAAATAGATATTTTAATTTCTAAGTTTGAGATAGATATTTGATCTCCCATACGGATGCAATATAGAAATCTAACCTTGAGAAGTGGCTTGGAATCATTAAATCTGAAATGAAATCCATGAAGATCGATGATGTATAGACATTCATTGATTTATCTGAATGGGTAAGATCCATAAAGTATGAGTGGATTTTAGATGGATAAGATGCCCAGAAGGAAAGGTGTAGACCTATTAATTCTGTCTAATTGTCAAAAGATTTCATCAAAGTTATAGTGTTGACTATGATGATAAGCTTTTCTTGTGGCAATCCTCAAATCCATTCAGATTGAATCAAACTTCTCAAAGTTAGAATATACATTTTGAATGTACAGTTTCATTGTGAATGAAATAGAATCTTGTATGTACAAATATACTATTAGTTCTGTAAAATTATTCTTTATGTTGTTTGAGATGAAATTCTCTTAATCGAGAATGATATTCCTACATTACAGGGAGTAAAAGCTTGGTTGTCATCTTTGTTTTCCATAAAAATTTAGAAGGTTATGAGAACCATCCTTAAATATTTATGAAATACTAAGGATCAATGACTCGTTTATGGAGAGTCTGACTTAAAATCTATGAAATATTGATTCTAACTTTTGGTCAGATCGAAATGATAAATTGTGTCAGATTGTTTTTTATCCTAAAAGGAGAGCGACATGCTGAAAAGATTCCATGCAATAGTCAGTGAAAAATTTTATTTGTGATACAGAGTTCTTTACGGTATTTGATGCTGGTAAAAAAGTTATTTGGTTATGAATGTTCATTAGCGAGTTTGGAGAGGCACCCTCTATTGATGATCCAATTTTGCTGTATTGACAGCAGTACTAGAGCCATAGCTCAAGCTGAAGAGTTGATGCTTCATCCGTGAAACAAACACTTTCTGCATTACAATCAACTTTTTCAATAAGATCAAAATAAAGCCGACCTTAGGAAGATCAATCAAAAAAAAATTTGACCAACCCATTGACTAAAGCAATCGGATCTAAAGAGTTCATTAATTTAAAATGAAAGATGGGTATTTGATACTGATCTGATTGGCTTTAGTTCAAGTGGAAATTGTTGAAAAATCTATCCTAAAGCCAATCATCTAGATTGTAGATGATTGTGTTTCATACTAGTATATAAATTATAAAATGATAAATATTATCTGGTAGATTCAATATAAGGAATACATCTTCTAAAATAGAACTCATATATTATGATGAAGTCCTTAAAACTACTTTCAAAATGATAAAGGAGGATTTATCATGTGGTTCTTAAATTTTCTCACGATCAAATGATACAATTGTCACAAAGAAGATAATTGTATCGAGTATAGGTCATTGTATGTTATATTAGCTGGTTGTCCTTTTAATCAAGATGTGTGGTGATACGGATATGGCATACAGATGATATGTAGGAGTACATTTCACTGACATGACCACTTCTGGAGTACTCTGTTATCAGGACCTGCTCTGATGGGATATGGGTATAAGTGTCCCTTGGATCTGAGGCTGCCTTGGTGACTTACAAGCAACTCACTGTGCTTTGGTGTCGGACAACCTGAATTTTTAATTTGGTGATGGAAGATTTTTGGATACAGTCAAGTACTTGTGAAGTCTGAGTACGAGTCAAGATGGGATTGACCGCTCCAAGTAAAATTAGAGATGATGCATCATTATGTTTCAATTCAACAAACTATGGCCAAAGTAGTCCTAGTGAGAAGTCATAGGATTTTTGAGATTGAGACACAATGTGGACCACTTTTCTTGGATTGACAGTTTAATCTAAAGTCATCTTTGAGCATCGAGTGTCAAAGGGATGAATTATATGGTAACTATATCCACATGGGTTCTAGAATGTTGCTGGGCATATATTCAGCCTATGCACACATCGAATCCTATTGCTAGATGGTTACATCGATTAGTACAAAAATTATTCTTATGCTATCGACTTAGGTTCGAATTTATAGGGTCACACACATAGAAGTACCTGTCTGATTAAATGGCTGATCGATGATTATGAATCGTTAGAGAGTTTAATTATCAATTTGATTGATGATTTATCCTATGTAAAGATTGTAATAAATTATTTACTAATGATTAATAAATTAGAAGAATAATTAATTAATAATATGATTGTTAATTGACTCAATTTGATTGAGCAATGGGGATTGGGTTAGATCTAATTGAATTGGATTCAATTAGATTGGCTTTGAATTATTTGGATGCAGCCCTATTGAATAACAGGACTTATTTTAATTAATCTCAAAGATACATAAATATAAAATTATTTTATATAAATTTTGATTGGATCAAATCCTATTGGATAATAGGCTTGATTGGATCAAGATCTATTGTCAAATAGCTTCTCTGATATCCATTAAGATTGTATCTCTAGATCAATGAAGTTTTTAATCTAACTAATTCTCAATTGAATTGGAGCCTAATTAGATTCATAATTGGACTAGAATCTAATTAGTTAGTTTATTATAATTAATTTTTAAATTGGTTAAGATTGAATCCAAGAATTACTTAAAAGTTGAAAAAGATCTTGAGTCCTTTTGGAATAGGATTTGACCAACTTGAAAACCCCATGTGATATTTATTTCTCATGCCACACCTCCCTCTCTTCACTGTGAAAAATTCCCTATGCCCCATATGAGGTGCCCCCTTTCTTTCTTCCGTGGAATATAGGCATCCCTTTTCTTCTTTTTCTTATCGCCCAAATAGAAAAAGAAGAAGGGGACGTCCAACCCACATATCATGCATCTTGTCTCTCCTCTTCTCCTTCATTTTTGAAAGATTTTTGAAATATTTTTTTGCTGATTTTTAGGTATCAAAAAGAGACTTCTCTGCTGGTTATATAGTAGAAAATTGAAGAAGAAAAGTTTTTTCCAAGGAGAGAAAGATCAAAGAAGAAGATGGATCTTCTTTCTTACGTGCAGCCTTGAAGAAGAAGGAGTTCTTCTTCTAATTTTTTTTTATTTTTTTATAAGATAAAAATTAGATCTAATCTAACTTTTAACATAAAAATTTAGAAAAAAAAATCAAAAAAATTTGGTTGGGCATTTGGGGCTTCTTAAAGTTCTAGATCAAAAAAGAAGATGGATCTTCTTTCTTGTGCGCAGCCTTGAAGAAGTTCTCCTTTCAATTTTTTTTTATTATTTTTAAAATAAAATTTTGATTTAATTTGATTTTTAACATAAAAATTTAGAAAAAAAATACCAAAAAAATTTGGTTGGGTGTTTCGGGCTTCTTAGAGTTCTAGATCGAAAAGGAAAAGGAAGAAGAAGAGAGAAGAATGATTCTTCTCTTGGATCCCTCTTTTAGATTTTTTTAGATCTCAAAATTTTATGTAATTTTTTATATAAAAAATAAAATTAGATCTGATTTTTATCATAAAAAATTAAAGAAGAAAAGTTTTTCTTAAGGACGTGAAAGGAAGAGAGAAAGGTTCTCTCTTTTGCATAAGAAATTGAGAAGAAAGGATTCTTCTCTTGATCTCTATTGTAAAGATCAGATGCATGGATTCAAGAAGAAAAGGAGAGGATCTCCTTATTCTTTATTTTCATCATGTTCCTCTCAAATTAGCCAATGGATGGTGTCTTCACGAGCTAGCACTTCAGAGAGATCGATCAGCACGAGGACTTTTTGTGGATACCCATAAAGGTCGGACACGTGTGCGGCTGTCAAGTATCATGAAGAACCATCTATCATAGATTTTGGATATGGTGATTTACTACCCATGCTCAGGTATAAAGTTTTATATTCAATTAATATTTAGATATGGTCTAAATATAGATTAGATATATCCTGTACTTGCTAAATTTTAGATTTCAGATGTGCATACATGCATATTAGTTTGTCATAAATCCTATATGGTGATTTAGATTTGATCTATGTATGCATTATAAATTAAATTATTTAATCTATATATGTTTCACTATAAAAATTTTTAAAAATGTATGCACATCACCCACCACATTTTCCTTCAGGATCTCCAATCCTCTCGAGAGGTACTCGGGTATGCTTAACAGAGATGTAGAGAAAGTCATTTTTCGTGCGAGATAGGAAATATAGAGATAATCCTAAAATCTATAGTGAGATGATGTGAGACATCGACTCCAAGAAAGAGATGTGAAATAGCTTTCTTGAGAAGAGATCTCATGAAGATTTCTATATGGAATAGCCTATGAATTTTACTTCTTGTGATAGGAGATCACAAAGTCTGTAATACTCTTGGAGTTGGAATAAATCATCTCGATGATATGATCAAATTGTTTAATCAGAAAAGAAGAATTATGTAGTTTTCAAAAGGATCAGTGGGAGTGTCCAATACTAACATCAGTTAAAATATGATTGAATAATTTTTTTTCATAAAAGACAAAGCGAGCATCCTAAAGATCTATAGAGATAGATGCAATTGGATGCTTGTATTTTCATAGATAAAGTACAGAGTAGATACTGAAAGAGTTTAGTATAAAAATTTTAAAGAGGGGTCTGCTATCCTCTTGGGTATAGTTGTATGCCATGTGACATACTTGAACTAATATAGATTACACTGTGAATATCACGAATAGATATCAGTTATATCTAGGCTGTGAGCATTGGATTGCTGTAAAAATATCCTTAAGCTCTTAAGAAGAACTAAGAATATATTCTTAATTTGGAGAAGGATCAAAGCTAGGAGTGGGAGGATACACCAATTCAGATTTTATATCTGATATTGATGGTAGAATGTCTACATCATGGAGTATGTTTTTGTGTTAATATCTTGGAAGGATTCTAAATAATTGCTTGATGAAAGCTGAGTACACTGTAAATGTATAGGATGCATTTTGGTTTTAATGTTAGTTACAAATTAGATATCGTGCCATCAGATGACACGATACTATACTGCAAAGATAATGGCACCATAGCTCTTGCTAAGGAGTCTAGGTCTCACCAGATATCTAAGTACATAGAGCAGTAGAATATGCAATTACTCATGTAGAAATACATAGAGGTGCAAAGAGCAAACTCCACATGTAATGTGGATGATCTACTGGTAAGTCACTTAGCTAGCCTAAGACTAAAGTCTATCTTATGAAGATGAAGCTTGGTACATGACATATTGGCTTTAGTACAAGTGGAAGATTATTGGATGTATGCCCTAGAAGCTAATTTTGACTGATGCATATCATAACTCTAGGATATAGTTTTACACTTATTGAGGATTTATGTTACCATTCATGTTTATGTGTCTATGAATCATCCAAGGGATTAATAAAATAATGCCATATATTTTCAAAGAGTTGAGAATTTGAGACATGTTATTGATGGTTAATTTTTAAATTACTCCTGATCATAGGATCATCATATGGATGATGATTTATCCAATAGATCAATGCATGGATCACTTCTTTCGGCAGATGTGTCTCGAGTATGCAGTATAGAGATATTGGAGTGAGAGTGCAGGTGGTTGTTAGAGAACAACTAGCACTGAGCATGACCAACATGAGAAGTCACATGGATGTCTGCTCGTTCATTAGTGATTTTCTTGATGTTGCAGTTGTATGACTGGTCCTTTAACCTGAGATGATACTACTGCTCGTAGTGAGGTTGCTGGAGTTTGACTGACACATCAACATAGGTCTCAATGAGCTCTTGTAGTGGATGTTCCGACAGTCTGTCCACTGTAGGAGTGGGGTGTGCATCAAGATGAGATCTATCGACTCTAGCAGAAGAGAGTAGTCCTATGAGATTTAAGAGGCTAAGCCTTTAAGTCTATGGTCATAGCATTATGATTGATAAAAAAGAGTTTTCATAGATTCACATATGGACTCGAGCTGATTGAATCTATCATATGACCGATGTTGAGGTTTGATGATTTATCTATGACCTGTCATCTGATCGGGACTCACGATAGAAGGACTGTATCATGCATTAACTGCACTTAGAGATTCATCTTTTATTCTGCTAGATTGTCACTACATACTGCTAGGTATCACTGGTGGATTGTGAGACTCACATGTATCATCTTGATGATCGATGATCTTTGCTGGACAGAGTTGGAACGATTCCAACCCATTGAAAAGAGTTTCAATGATATTATGATAGAAATCATAATATTTCTCACTATCAGATAGAATAGAACCTATGGGATCACACACAAAAGAGATTTTTGATTGATCAGATGGTTGAATTACAATTATGAATCGTAACAGGATTTGATTATCAATTTGATTGATGATTGATCCAATACAAATGTTGCAATCAAGTAACTTGCTAAAGAGTTAGTGAGTTATAGGAAGATTAATTACCAATAATATTGCTAATTAGCTCAATTTGATTAAGCAATGGGGCTTGTATCAAGTCTAATTAAATAAGATTAATTTGACTTGATATGGATTTGATTTGATCAACCCAATTGGGTTATAGGATAACCCCAAAAGGATCGAAGGATTAGTACCAATTGAATTATGATTTGAGCTTGACTCAATTCTTAATTAGATTAGAATATATGAATTTATATTTGGACTAGAAATTATCATTTCATGAATGCACCAAATCCTACATGGATGAGGATTAAATTGAGTTTTACTCAAGTACCAAGAAAGAGTCCAGTAGGACTAAGATTCCTCCTCCAATTAGGTGACATCTAATCTAAATAGATTGGGCTCCAAATCAGATTTAAATTTTTATCTATTTAGGTCTAATCTAGTCATAATATAATTTGGATTGGTTGAGATTTTATTTGATTTAAAACAGCCATCTAATGAAAAGTCCCAAGAGAATAAAAGACTTCCTTTCATATGCCACAACCAGCCCACGTTAAATCTGATTTTGTGCGCCACAAATTCTCCATTCTCCATCTAATTTTTAATGTGATTCCTGCTCTCCTCTTGGCATGTAAGAATGAAGAGTAATCCCCTTTGTTACCATGTAAATTATGGATAAAATTTTGGTTGGATTGTGCGGCATCCAAAATTGCTAGAGCCCTAACTTATTTGGACTCTATCTCCTATTCAAATTAGAACTCCATCTTAGCCAATAAAAGCCCACCTTATGGGATGTGTAAGATGGCATTGTGATCATGTTGAGACACCCAAAAATTTAAAAAGTGTGCATGAAAAATCAAGGGAGAAAAAAGGAGGGACGGCATGATGGTTGAAGGGTGAGGTAAGTTTGTTTTAATCCTTTCTTTCTTACACAACCAATTATTGGTTGTTTGGACATCTCCTTCTCTCCCTTTTGTCCATATTTGGATATGGATGTCTCCTCTTCTCTTTATCCAAAAGTTGAATAAAATTTTTATATCTTTATTATAGAGATTTGGTGCATGAATTTTAGGAAGAAAATAGAAGAAAGAATTCCTCTCATAATCTCTAGTGTAGAGATTAAGATCCTCCTACATCTTCTTATTCTCTAAGAGTGTCTTGAGAGATAAAAAGATTTTCAACTGTCAAGATGCGATCTCTACAAAGGAGCTAGCATTCTGATGAGATCAAAGGGCTTTTGATCAGATTAGAGTCTCATATGGATACCTGTATAGGCCGAATGCTTGTGCGGTTACAAAGGACCTTCGAAAGACATCCATGATCATCTGTTTACATTGAAGATTGATCAATATCTAGGTATATTTTATATATTTTTTTATTTAATTTTTATATCTAAATCTTATCTCACATATGATGATCATGTTTATAGTTTGAAGATTTGATCTTATGCATGCTTAGATTAAATTAGATTTAATCTGAAAAATTTTTAAATTTCACTGCACACTTGTTTTAAAAAATCATGCATGCATGAAATCATAAAACTTCAACAAGAAGGACTCCTCCTTCCGCTCATATCAACATACACATGCGAGCTTTTTATTTGCACCAAGAGTCCTCAACAAATTGGGCTAGCTAATTAGCAAGGTATGAGATCAAATTGATCTCCCAAGGAGCTAGAGTTTCCACACGTGCTAGCATGCTTATCGGGATCCTGATTGAATCCAAAATTCTAATCAATCTTATCAAAATAATTTTTGACTAATTTTTATATGTGTGTGACCCATTGGGTTCTACATCTAGCCAGCAGTAGGTTTAGATACAAATTGATCGAATTTGATTAGATTTCAATCTAACTGATTTAGGTCTAATTGAGCTAACTTGAGTTCAGTAATTAGAATCCTTTCTAATTGGCGATCAAATTGAACCCTTTAATTCAATCAAACCTACAAGTCAAGATTAATATCTAGCAATATATCATGACTACCCAAAAGATGTGAAATTTGATAAAAATATCAAATATATCCTTCAGTGGTAAATAACCGTGCAATTTAATCCTTCGATCATCCCTATATCCTGAATATGTTTATGAGTATGGAATTATGTCAAACTCAAACACATATTTATATCAATTCTCAATTAATCAATAATGACTTTGATGATTAAGTATTAGAGACTCTTTCTAATCTTCTTTCCGCTTTTGGGCCAAAAGACTTTTTTCGAGTCATCTAGGGATGAGAATACATAGGATGCAATCTCCTCTTACTAGGTGTGATCGATTTCATATTGATCTACTCATAATTTTTATACCCACTCCACCATATCCAGAATATCCCGTACATGTCTTAATGCTATTCCTAGGTATGAACCAAAATATGAGTTCATGTGCACAAGATTCCATGGTGATCTCTAGTTTAAGGATCACTTGCACAACTCCTACTTAGAGAACCATCTTTGACATGCAAGTAAGGCTTCTATAAGGTATTTCTATCATCAAGTTAATTCAGTGGACTTATTTTCAAATGAGCACCCACATCCTTGTATTAGTATCCTATACATAAGTGGCTAGTGAGATCTGCTACCCTCTCCATCGAGCATACATAGGATGTGCTAGTCTATTTGAAATATTGATCCCTGACTCAATGCTCCTATGATCAAAAATATTTAAGATTAGAGTTTTAGCATTTTAGATCTCACTAGCATGACCCATTCATGTCTCCAAAAACTATTGTCCTAATCTTTGGGATTTATCATAATAAGATGTAGCTAAAATGATAAATCAATACCTTATTTTTATTATTAAATAATAAATATCATTACATGAGTTAAAAAATTATAAAAAAAAATCTCATCACAACACACTTACGATTGGCTTATAGGGCACTCTTCTTTCAATATGTCATGGCGAGAGAAAGAGAAGAGACCTTTCCTCTTTGGGTGATCAAAACATAGAAACCTTAGGGTTTGTTCCTAAGGGTTTGGGAAGAGAGAAAAAGAAGAAGAAGAGCGTCTCCTCTCCATACTTCTTCCTCATCCTCATCTCCTCCAGATATCCTTCTTCAACCCTCTGAAAAGGTTCGAGAGATTTGAAGAAAGGATCCAGATCAGCCAATAAGATAATCTTCATGCGAACTAGCACTCTCGAGGAGACCGATCAGATCGGAGCTTCGAGTGCACTTTTCGCAAAGGTCGAACACATGTGCGGCTATGAGAAACCAGCGAGGACCCTCTTTACCATGTTCATCAATAGCTGTGATCATCGATCCATGCTCAAGTTTCAAGTTTTGAACTCAGATAGAGGTAGATTTGATCTACTACTCACATGCATGCATACAAATTTTATTTTCTGATTTTCAGATTTTATATGCCACATATCATGTCATAGATCTTAAAGTAGGTTGATTTATTGACTGATCATATATATGTTAGATTAATATGATTAATCTAGTTACTTTTTGCTATGATTTATTTTGAAAATTTTTGAAATACATACATGAAATCGTCTATATTTTCCAACAAGATTGGCTTCTATGACATACATCTAACAATCTCCCACCTGGACTAAAGCCAATTGGCCATTAATCTAAGTCCCATCTTCTCAAGGTGGACTTTTATCTTTGGCTAGCTCAATTACTTTATCAGTGGATCTACCACGTTATTCATGGAGTCTACTCTTCGCACCTCAATATATTTTTTTTCAAGATAATCATGTATAATATAGAACCGTCGCTCGATGTGCTTTGATTTCTGATGAGACCTCGACTCTTTAGCAAGTGCTATGGCTCTATTGTCATTGCAATAAAGTGGTATGGTATTTGATGTCATAATCTCAAGCTCCACGATGAACTTCTTAAACCAGAAGCCTTCCTTTGTAACATCTGAAGCAGTGATATATTCAACTTCTATGGTAGAATCTACTATGATGGGTTGCTTGAAACTTTTTCAGTTGATTAGACCACCATTGCATGCGAACACATATCATGTAGACTTTCTATCATCAGGATCATATATGAAGTCTGAATTAGTATACCTCTCGACTCATAACTCAGAACCTCTTTCGAAGATCAAGAATATATGAAGTCTGAATTAGTATACCTCTCGACTCATAACTCAGAACCTCTTTCGAAGATCAAGAATAAATCCTTAGTTCTTCTCAAGTACATAAGGATGTTTTTCACAGCTATCCAGTGCTCCTCATCTGGATTAAACTGATACCTGCTCGTGACACTCATAGCAAAGGCAATATTAAGTTGAGTACACAACAAGGTATACATGAGGCTCCTTATGGTCAAGGCATAAGGAATCCTACTCATACACTGAACTTCTTCAGATGTGGTCAAATATATCATCTTGAAAAGACTAATACCATTTCTAAGAGATAAGAGTCTTCTTTTAGAGTTTTTCATGCTGAACCTCTTAAGCACTTTCTCTACGTACAGCTTTTATGACATGCCTAACATTCTCTTAGATCTATCTCTATAAATATTTATTCTAAAAATATAGGATACTTCCCCTAGATCTTTCATAGAGATTTCTTAAACAACCATCTTTTGACTGAGATTAGCATAGGAATATCATTCTCAATGAGGAGAATATCATCTACATACAATATGAAGAATATTATTGTGCTCCCACTAACCCTGTTGTATACACAAAGTTCTTCATTCTTGATGAAATCAAATAATTTGATTGCTTCATCAAAATAAATATTCAACATCAAGAAGTTTGCTTTAATCTGTATATGGACCTTTATAGCTGTAGACTATGTGATCACCATCATCAGATGTGAAACCCAAAGGCTGCTCCATATAGATATCTTCCTCAAGATATCCATTCAGAAAAGTAGTTTTCATATCCATTTATTAGATTTCATAATGATAATAAGCTGTAACAGCAAGCAGAGTACGGATGGATTTCAGTATGGCTATGGATGAGAAGATTTTCTGATAGTCAATGCCTTCATGCTGACTATAATCTTTTACCATGAGCCTAACTTTATAAGTCTTTACCTTACCATCGGTATCTAATTTTTTTTATAAATCTATTTACACCCAATGGGTACTATACCCTCAGATAGATCCACTAAGATCCATACTTGATTTGAGTGCACCAAGTCAATCTTTGACTTCATTGCATCTAACCAATTTTTGGAATCAATATTTGACATTGCCTCGTCAAAGGTATTAGGATCATCACCATGACCCTTATCTCCTATAAAAAATATTTTTTTTACTTTTTTCGTAAGCATATCCATGTACCTTTCAGGATGTCGGGATACCCTGCTAGATCTATGAGGTGGTGGAAGAACATCAACTACTGGCTCATGAATAATGGATTTCTGAGGATCTATAGCTCCTTGCTCTTTAGAGACCTTCTCTTCAAGCTCAACTAATCTTTCACTGCCACCATCCTGGATAAACTATTTTTTTAGAAATATGACATTCAGACTTACAATCATATTGTGATCTTATGAAAAGTAGAAGTAGTATCCCATTGATTCTTTTAGATACCCTATAAAATGAGCTATTATAGATCTATCTTTTAATTAATCAATCATTTGTCTCTTGACATAGGTCGGACATTTTTAAGTTTTAAGATAATCTAGACTTGGCTTCTTACCGTGTCATATCTCATATGGTGTGGTAGGAACAGATTTTGATAGAATTCTATTCAATAAATGAATTATAGTTAACAAGACATGTCCCCAAAGATATAAGGATAAATCAGTGAAACTTATCATGGACCTACCAAATCTAATAGGATCCTATTCCTCCTTTCGGATATCTCATTGAGCTGAGATGTTTCACGAGGAGTCTATTGAGAGACTATGCCATTGTCTTTAAGATATTCTAAAAATTTTTGACTAAGATATTCACCTCTTCGATCAGATCGAAGAACCATAATGGATTTACTTGTTTATTTTTCTACTTCATTTTTGAATTTTTTAAATTTTTTGAAGGCTTCAGATTTGTGTTTCATCAGATATACATACCCTACCATGATAGATCATCGATAAAGGTGATGAAGTAGCTATAACTACCCCTAACCTGTACATCAAATGGCCCACACACATTGGTGTGTACTAGGGTAAGTAGCTCAGTGGCCTTTTCCCCATGTCCCATAAAGGATAACTTAGCCATTTTTTCTCGAAGACAAGATTCACAAGCTGGATACGACTCTTGAATCTAAAGAGCCAAGGATCCCATTTCTTTTTAGTTTATTTATCTTTTCCTCTCCAATATAAACTAATCTATGATGCCACAAGTACTTTTGATTAATTTTATCTCAGGGTCTCTTTTCACTTACGACACTCATTATTTGCTCGTTTAAATTCACATTCACATCAACATGCAAGTGATAAAGACTGTCAATTAGAAGATCATATACAACCAATTTATTTCATAAATAAATAGAACAAAAGTTTTTATTATAATTAAAATCAAAACCATCATGTGCTAGCAAAGACATAGAAATCAAATTTTGACTAGCTATAGGAAAAAAATAAAAATCTTTCAAATCTAATCTAAATCTTGATGGTAATCGAAGAGGATAAGTGTCAATGATTTTTGTAGCAACTTTTGCTCCATTGTCGACCCAAAGGACCACCACCTTCTCTCAACCTCCTACTTTCTATTAGACCCTACATTGAAGTACATATATGAGCATTCGAATCAGAATCCAATATCCAACTAGAAGTAAAAAAAAATCATAAGGTTAGATTCAATTATGAGCATACCTTCTGAAGGTTTATCATCCTTTTTAATCTTTAGACTCTCCAGGTAGAGTGGACAGTTCCTCCTCCAGTGGCCTTCAGCATCACAGTGAAAATATTTTTTCTTTGCTTCAGCCTTCTTTGGAACATCCTTATTTGGCTTGCTCTCTTTCTTCTATTTTTTTATGGATTTAGTTTTCTTCTTCCAATCAGACTTTCTTTTGGAAGAAGTCCGCTCTACAATGAGAATAGTGCCCCTTAAATTCTTCAAAGTTTCCTTAGTAATGACCAACATATTGATTAGTTCGGATATAGTGTAATCAAGTTTGTTCATATGAAAATTTATAATTGTTGGTGCAGAATTTCACCGATGCTGGAGAAGCTGGAGTCGAGGGGATCGCATCCACCATCGGGACCTGCAAGGAAAGTCTAAACCGGAGTTGGGGGTGCTCCGGCAAGACCCTCCGACACTCAAGTTAGTACTTTGCCTCAATAAAAATGAAACACTCGAATGAGATTTTATCAGAGTTTCAAGATAGAGTTTAGAGCTTAGAGAAGAACGTATCTGGGGATCCCTTTTTATAGATGGAGAGCGTAACTGATTGACAGCGACATCTGTAACTGCCTGATAGTGGGCCGTTCGGGGCCACGCAGAGTTTGTTACGGAGAATAGTGGCGTCAGGGGGCTGTTCAGGGCCACATGGAGTTTGTTATGAAGAGTGGAGTGGTGTCCGTTGTCGCAACTTACCAAAGAGTGGTGGGGCCACGTGGAATCTGTTATAGAGAGTGGAGTGGGGTGGTGGCCATTATCGCGACTTGCCAGAGAGTTCGGGCCAAACGGCTGAACCTCGGTTGGGACGTCTAATGGAGCGGACTGGCTCTCGATCTCAGCAATCTAAGAGAGGCTCGGATGTTTTTGAGGTTACTGACGAGTCCACTGTTGTCGGGTGCCTTGGGCACTGATGGTGCAGGCAAAAGTCATCTGCTGTAGAAGCTCGGACGGAGACTTTCTATTGGAGAAGTCTGGTAGGAGTCCAATTGCTAGAGAAATTCGTCTGAAATTTGCCTGATATGGAAGCTTGTCTGAAGACTGTCGGTCGGAGAGGTCCGATTTCATGAGAAATCCGACAGAGGGTCATCCGACAGTGGAGTTCGGATGGTGCTATGGAGGTTCGTCCATTGGAGGAGTCTTGGGGACACTGGAAAAGGTCGAATGTTGGAGGAGTCTGAAATTCAATTCTATTGTAGAAGTTCGGACGGAGTCCGACTCTTGTAGGAGTCTGAAAGGAGGCTGCTTATTGTAGAAGCTCGGACGAAGACCGATTGCCGTGGAAGCTCGAATGAAGACTTTTTATTGTAGAAGCTCGGATGAAGTCCGCTTGCAATAGAAGTTCGGAGTAGAGATCCGACTGGTAGAGCCCGTCCATTGTAGAAATTTGTCTGGAATCCATCCGCTGTAGAAGTTCGGCTAGGATCCAGCTCTTGTAGGAGCTCGGATGAAATTCGGAAGGTGGTCGACCGTCGTAGAAACTTGGATGGAGTCTGGTTACTGTAGAAGTCCTGCTGTTGGAGAAGCTCAGACATTGATGAAGTTTGAAGAAGTTCGGAGTAAAGTTGTTCGTGGTCGGAAGAAGTCTGGAAGAGATTCGAAGAATAGTCAATCACTGTAGAAAATCGACTGATATTGAAGCTCAGAAAGCATTTGGAGTAGTTTGGTAGATGAATAGAGGAGCTCATTATCGGAGAAGTCTAGATGGTATTATGGAAGCTCGGACGATCGGGGGAGTTCAGAAAGATGCCACACAAGGTCGGAAGCCGGAAGAACCCTGGAAGGATCGCCTTTTACTAACTTCGGCTGGGGTCATTTTATACCCAACACCAGTCTCCGTACTTTTGAGTTTGAATTTCGAATGAAGGAAGTACAGAGAAATTTTCACAGTCGAAGTTGCCTCCCTCGATTTTCGTATCTGGTTGTTTCTAGATATTTTGGCGTTTGGCGCGCTGGTGCTGGAGCCTTTTCAAATCGAGGTGATCCGTAAAGATTTTTTTAGAATTTCTACTGGAGCATTACTTTAGGTACGGTGCAATAATGATTCTGTCAGTTGTCAGTCATCTTTAGCCGCCTGCCACGATGAGTGGGCCATGCGGTAGTTATAGATCGGTCAGAGAAAATCTGCAGTCATTATTGCGTCGGATCCTGTCGCCTATTTAAACCCGCCTCCCTCCTTCAGGGGTCTCACTTTGCTTGAAAGTTTCTTCGGTCCCTCCTTCTTCCTGAGAGTTCCGTTCTTCCCCAGCATCTTTCTCGGCCTTAGGCATTCTTCGAGTCGTCCCCATCTCTGCATCTCTGCATCCTTCGGACCAGCCTAGGTTAGATCCAGAACTCCTCTTTTTTTTTCTCTTGCTGTTCTTCTTCTAATTTTCCTCCTTTACATTCCACCTGTTCAGTTTTCCACAAACATCCCATTTCTTATTTTTCTCAATTTTTCTAGGATTTTTAAGATTTTTACTTGATTCAAAATGTCCTCCAACACTTCTTCCTCTAGCAGTTCTAGGAGTTCGTCCATTCCAGCCCCCCAAAATCTTAGTTCTATAGATGAACCTCTTTCGATCTTTGTACCAGACACCATCCCCTGCTCTCTGACTTCGGAGGAACTCTCACTGATTAGGATTCAGTACGGAGTTCCTCTGGAGTACGAGCTGGAGCTTCCCGGGCCGACTGGCCAGGCTAGCGCTCCTCCCCCTGGTTGCTTCTATTTATACCAAGAAGCTTTCCGCACCGGGCTTCGACTTTCGCTTCCACCTTTTGTTATTACTCTTTTTCACTTCTTAAATATTTTTTTAGTTTCTGTAGCACCGAACTCCTTTAGGTTTCTGATAGGATTTCTTTCCCTCTATAGTTTAGCTGAAGTTCGGCCAACCTTTCTTTATTTAGGAATTTCTATACCTTCAAACGTCATCCCTCGACAAAGGACTGGTGGTACTTCTCCCCTCAGTTCGATAGAAACGGGTTGCTGAATGCTGCCCCCTCTTCTATCCACAACTGGAATGAGAGGTACTTCTACGTCCAATGCCCGACCTTGGCACTGGGGTTGCCCCCTGGGGCTCCCTGAGGGATTCCATCCGTCGGGCTTCTAGCTTGGGACAGGACGACCTTGAAGCCTCTAATAAACTCGAGGCTTATCCAGCTCCTCTTCTCTCCAACCTCCTGAAGGAACAACTCTTGTTTAACGTCGGCCTAAGCCCTCTCAACCCTGTCGATATTTTTATTTATTTATTTATTTATTTATTTATTTTGCTTCTCCTTTCTTTTTGTTCTTTTGTTAAGTTATGTCAATCCTCATTCACTGCATATATGGATGCTGATGCAGCTCGAATGCTAGCCCAGGGTCTCAAGACCCACAAAAGAAAAGGTGCAGCATCCTCGGGGGCGGCGAAGAGGGCAAGGGCAGAAGAGACCAGCTCGATCGTGCCTGCCCAGGCGGCCATTGCCATCGACACTCCCTCCGACGTCGAGCTCACAGTCTCCCAGGCCTCTTCAAGGAGCCCCCCAGCCGAGGTTCCCGTTCCAGAGGCCCGACCCGAGGAGGCACTGGGGGCGAACGGAGAAGGAGAAAGAAGACATTGGCCTGCAAGAGCCGTAGCAGCAGGGCTGCCATCGAGGGGGCCGATGGCTCCAAAGAAGATCCGGGGGAAATTTCTTCAACAATAGGGATCTAATAAAGAGATTGGTCGACGGGTGCATCCTGCCCGAGGTCATCCATAGGATTGTTCACGCCGATCCTGAGCAGCGGGTCTGGGACTCTTTGGGGTCTTTTCTCAAGGTAAGTCAATTTACTATTTTCTTCTTCTCGCCTCTTTACTTAGCTTATTCCTCAGCTTTTATATTGACTTCCTGGCTGCTCTTGTAGATTGGACACCAGCTCATCACCAACATCGAGGCTGTTGGTGCAAAAATCTGATGGCGCCAGATAAGCTGGAGTCGGGGAAGTCGCGGTCGCCGTCGGGACCTGCAAAGGAAGTCTAAACTGGAGGTGGGGTTGCTCCGGCAAGACCCTCCGACGCTCAAGTCAGTTCTCTGCCTCAACAAGAATGGAGTGCTCGAACGGAGAATTTAGCAGAGTTTTGAGATAGGAAATGAGCTTATAGAATAACGTATCTGGGTCCTCCTTTTTATAGGCGGAGGAGGTAACGGACTGATGGCGACATTTGTAACCGCCTCGTAGTGGGCTGCCCAGGGTCAGGCGGAATATGCTGCGAAGAGTAGTGGAGTGGACTCGTGGCCATTACTGGGGCGTGCCACGTGGAATCTGCCGCGGAAGTGGGGCGGCGTTTGCTGTCGCATTTTGCCAGCGGATGGGAGAATCGTGCAATATCCGTCGCAGGAGGTGGAGCAGGATCGGGGTCGTTTATCGTGGCCTGTCAGGTAGTAATGGAGCCGCGTGGGGTCTGCCGCAGTGAGTGGAGCAGAATCATGGCCGTTGATACAGCCTGTCAGAGGATAATGGGGTCGCGTAGGGTCTGCCGCAGTGAGTGGAGCAGAATCATGGCCGTTGATACAGCCTGGGGATGCAGGTCCATCGATCGAAGCTTGGGGCTGATGGCGAAGTCTGGCTCCCATAGGAGTCCGGACAGTGCTTACTGCTGTTGAAGTCGTCGGCAGAGTCCGGCTCCCGTAGGAGTCCGGATGAAGTCTGTCTTCATCTGTTGGAGTCGAGGATGAAGCCCGGCTCCCGTAGGAGTCCGGGTGAAGTCTTCCTGCAATCAAGGTTAAAGGCGAAGTCCGGCTCCCGTAGGAGTCCGGACAGTGCTTACCAGCGGTTGAAGTTGAGGACGGAGCCCGGCTCCGTAGGAGTCCGGGCGGAGCCCGCTTGCGGTTGACGTTGTCGGCGGAGTCCGGCTCCCGTAGGAGTCCGGACGGAGCCTGTGTGTAGCCGTTGAAGTCATGGACGGAGCCCGACTCCCATAGGAGTCCGGGCGGAGTCTTCCTGCAATCAAGGTTAAAGGCGAAGTCCGGCTCCCGTAGGAGTCCGGACAGTGCTTACCAGTGGTTGAAGTTGAGGACGGAGCCCGGCTCCCGTAGGAGTCCGGGCGGAGTTGTCATGTAGTCGATTCCGCTGAGGACTCCGACTGTGGTCATTTTTATACCCAACACCAGTCCCCCTACTTCCGAGTTTGAATTTCAAACGAAGGAAGTACAGAGAGAGAGATGAGCGCAGCCGAAGCCGTCCCTTTGAATTCCGCGCTGCCGCCTCCAGATATTTCGGCCTTAAATGTGCGCGTGCCGGAGTCTTTTCGAATTGGAGCGGTACGAGGGGACGCTTCGAAATTCTGCAGGTACACTGGCCTAGGTACGGCGCAATTATGATCCTGCCAACCGTCAGCCGCTTTTAGCCGCCTGCCAGGGGGAGTGGGACACGTGTCGGATGCGGACCGGCCTGGGGGGATTCGCGATCATTATGGCACCGGATCCCAGGGTCTATTTAAACCCATCCTCCCACCTTTAGGCATCCTACTCCGTCCCTGATCTCTCGCCAGCGCTTGCCTTCTCTTCTAGAGCCTTGTTTCAGCGAGCGTCTTTCCGAGCCGTAGGCATCTCCTGTCTTCGTCTCCCAGGTCCCTCAGAGTGATATAGGTTAGTGCCAACCTTCTTCCTTTCACCTAGGGACCTCTTTTCTGTCATTATATTTCTTGCATCTCTCCGAGTTAGTCTGTGGTCTCTCGTTCCCCTTTCTGTCCGTCTTCTTAGGGTCCCTTAGACCCCCTTTCGAAACTACTCAAAATGTCCTCCGGCTCTTCTGCTCCCAGCAGTTCTGAGAGCTCTTCCGCCTCAAATCCCCAGGTTCCCGTCGCTGTAGACGAACCTGCATCTGAGGTCGGGCCCCGCTCGATTTTGCACCGGATGCCATTCCGTGTTCCTTGACCTCGGAGGAACTCCTTCTGATAAGGGTTCAGTACGGAGTTCCTCCGGAGTACGATTTGGAACTGCCAGGCCCTTCTGACCGGGCCAGTAATCCTCCACCCGGTCGCTTCTGTTTATACCAGGAAGCGTTCCGTGCCGGACTCCGGCTCCCGCTTCCTTCTTTTGTTGCCGCCTTCTTCCACTTTTTAGATATCTCCTTGGCTTCCGTGGCCCCGAACTCTTTTAGGTTCTTGATAGGATTCCTTTCCCTCTGCCACGTAGTCGAGGTTCAGCCGTCTCTCTCCTTGTTTAGGCACTTCTATACCTTCAAACGCCACCCTTCGGCGAAGGACTGGTGGTACTTCTCCCCCCAGTTCGGCAAGAAGGGGTTGCTGAAAGGTGCCCCTTCTTCAATCCATAATTGGAAGGGGAAATTCCTCTTCGTTCACTGCCCGACCTTGAGTCTGGGCCTGCCCCCTTGGGGCTCTCTGAGGGATTCTGTCCGTCGGGCTCCCAGCCTGGGGGAGGACGACCTCCAGGCCGCCCAGAAGCTTCTAGCCTATCCCGCTCCTTCGCTTCCTAATCTTCTGAGGGAGCAGTTTTTTTCAACATCGGCCTGAGTCCCCAGGATCCAGCGAGTACTCATCTTATCTTTTCTTTTCTTTTCTTGTCTTTCTTCTCTTCTTCTCTTTACCTTTTCTTCCTTCTCTCTCTTTTCTCTCTCTTTTTTTTCTCTTTTTTTTTTTTTTTTAACTTCTGACTCTTGATGGATTGGTGTTGCTTCTTTTTCCCCTTTTTTCTTTCTTCTTTCTCTTCTCTTTTTTTTTTTTTTTTTTTTTTAGGGATGGACGCCGAAGCAACGCGGATGCTCGTCCGGGGCATGAGGGCTCAGAAGAGAAAGGGCGCGGCGACCTCCGGATCGGCGAAGAGGGCCAGGGCGGAGGAGACGAGCTTGGCCGCGCCCATCCAGGCGGCCCCGACCATCGACATTCCTTCAGATGTCGAGCTAGCGGCCCCCCGGGCTTCCTCGAGGAGTCCGCCGACTGGGACCCCCGCCCCGGGGGTTCGCTCTACGGAGGTGCCCGTCGTGGGGAGGAGGAGAAAAATGGTGGCTCGCAGGGCGAGTAGCCACCGAGCTGCTGCAGATGAGTCCGTCTGCTCCGAGGAGGGGGCGGATAATCTCTTCAACGATAGGGACCTGATCAGGCGGCTGATCGACGGCTGCATTCTGTCAGATGTCGTGGAGAGGATCGACCGCGCCGACCCTGAGCAGCGGGCTTGGGACACTTTGGGATCTTTCCTTGAGGTAAGCGGATCTTTATTTATACGGCTACTTGGCCTTTGTTCTCATTCCCCAGCCGCCCTTGCAGATTGGGCACCAGATCTTCGCCTATATCGAGGCGGCGAGCCGCGCGAGGAGGGATGTCCTTCAGGCGGAGGAACGCTGCCGGGCCGAGGTTGCCCGCCTCCAGGCAAAGACGGCCGAAGTCGCCGCCCTCCAGGAGGAAGTTGCCGCCCTCCAGGAGGCCCTGGAAAGGGAGAAGCAGACCCGGGAGGAGGAGAGGCAGACCCTGGAGGAATCGGTGAGGAAGGCAGAGGCCGAGGTCGCCCACTTGGTCGAGCAAGCTCCGGCCCTGATCTCGGAGGCCAGGGCCCTTGCGGTGGAAGAATTCAAGGCCTCCGCGAGATGAGGGACTTGAATGTCCAATTGGCCAGGAAGCATTCACCAAGGGGTTCGAGCTCTGCCAAGAGAAGGTGGCCAGCAAATTCCCGAGCTCGACCTCAGCTTCCTTGAGGAGTCTGAAGACGAAGCCGGTCCTTCGTCGGTCGCCACTGCTGTCGTAGCCCCCGCGTCGAGTTCTCCACCCCCCCCCTGAGGTCTGAAACCTCGGATCTGTGTACTTTTTCTTTGTCGTAACTTTTCTTTTCCGTTTGTCTTCTTCAAAAATCACTCAATAAAGTCGAATTTCTGGTTGCGGACGGCTTCTCCTTCCTCCTCCCTCCTTCTTCCTATTTTTCTTCCTGCGATGAATGTTCTTTGATGCCTTTACCTTCCGATGCCAGAGTCATGCAGAAGCACTCCCCCTGCCCTTGGGGGTCCCGCTGAAATCGACGATCCAGCGGTTGAAAAAGGAGGTCCGTCACCTGACGAAGAAGTTAAAGAAGATGGAAATCGAGCTCCGCAAATCGAAAGAAGGTTACTCTGAAGCCGCCGCTGAGGCCGCTCACTTTCGAAGCCTCCACGTGAAGGGGATCATGGATTACAGCCGGAGGAAGGCGAACTTCACAAAGGAGCTCGAGGAATGCAAAAAGAGCTCCAGCGACCGGATTTGGGCCCAGGCCGCCAAGATCAGCGCCCTTAAGGTGAACTGTCAGCTGCGAAGGGGAAGATCGGCCAGCTGGAGGAAACTCATCCCGGCTCTTGGCCCGGGTCGATGATGAACAGAGGTGGTCGCAGAAGGTCTCCGACCTTCAAAAGCAACTTCAGGACGCCGAGGTGAGCCACGACGTGCAGCGGGCTAGCTGGCGCAGGCAGGTGGAAGAGTATAAGGGGAGATTCCGGACGGTGGCCGACGAAGTTGTCCGTCTTCAGAGGCAGCTGGTTAACAGGGCGCAGCTTATTTCCGCCCAGGATTCTGAAGAGCTGCAAGCCCTAAGAGGCACCGTTGAGGGGATTTCTGTCTCCTCGGGGAAAAGACAGCCGAGCTGCAACAAGTGAAGATCCAGCTGGCGCTCGAGCGGCGGGCCGTTGCGGACGCGGAGGCGGAGTCTGAAGTTTTGAGGAAGAGGCATCGAGAGGCGGAAGCTGAGAGCCAGCAACTTCGTCGGGCGCTCCAGGACGCGCTGCAGAAGAAGGAAGAGCTAGAAGAAGAAATAGAGAATATGAGGCAGTCCTGGTTGAGGGACGGAATAGATAACTCTAGGTCGGAGGGAGCGGGGCCTTCTTAGAGCTTGTTTTTGCCTTTCTATTTTTTTCATGTAGTTACTTCCTTTTTGTCGTTCTGCCCTTCTTTCCTTAGCCTTCCTGACTTTGTAGTGTGTATATCAGAAATGGAATAAAAAGGATTTTTGTGTTACCTCGTCCCGCGTTGCATTAACATTGCTGTCTGCCGAACCTTTATGGTCGTTTGGCTTGTCTGATGTAGACGTCGTAAAAAAAAAGGGGGGGGGCTTTTTCCTTTCATTCGGCCTTGATAGACGGTCGGGTTTCGCACCATTAACCCTTGCTGTAGAAGTCGTAGGTGGAGCCCGGCTCCCGTAGGAGTCCGGGTGAATTCTCCCTGGCATCGTGGTCGGAACCCGGCTCCCTTAGGAGTCGGGTGAAGTCTTCCTTGGTGTTGTGGACGGAACCCGGCTCCCGTAGGAGTCCGGGCCTTCCCCTTGAGCCAGGGCGAGGTTTTCCTTCCGTTCCTGGCTTGGTCGTGGGGGCGCATTAGGGCGTTGTCAGGCCTCTCCCCCCATCCGATCTTAAAAGAATCGGGCCTTCGACCTTGCTCATGTCAGGACGAGGTTCTCCTCCTGTTCCTGACATGGCTGTGGGGGCACATTAGGGCGATGTAAGGCCTCTCCCCCATCCGGTCTAAAAGAATCGGGCCTTTGACTTTGCTCATGTCAGGACGAGGTTCTCCTCCTGTTCCTGACATGGCTGTGGGGCACATTAGGGCGTTGTCAGGCCTCTCCCCCCATCCGGTCTAAAAGAATCGGGCCTTTGACGTTGCTCATGTCAGGATGAGGTCCTCCTCCTGTTCCTGACATGGCTGTGGGGGCACATTAGGGCGTTGTAAGGCCTCTCCCCCCATCCGGTCTAAAAAAACCGGGCCTTTGACTTTGATCCTGTCAGGACGAGGTTCTCCTCCTGTTCCTGGCATAACTTCATTTTTGAAGGGGTCATATCCAGTCATACTAAATCCACGCCAGGTGGGAAGAGTACGTTAAGTAGAAAGAAATGTAAATTCAAGGTGTAAGTGATACATTTACAGGTGTTCCGAGCCTCACGGTCGTGGGTAGCCCGCTCCTCCTTGAGGCCCTCTGGTGATGGAGTCGATAGTCCCGATGGGAGGCCGGTCCCCGGGTTGCTCCTCCCTTCTTGGTGGTTCAGGCTGTGGAAGGGTTCTTGGCGGTCTCCTCTACCCTCTGGCCTACGGCGGATGAATCTGTCGAGTCGACCTTGCCAATGAGCTCCTCGATTTCATCCTGGAGCTGGATGCATTCCTCTGTGTCGTGCCGTGGTCGCGGTGGTAGAGGCAAAATTTATTGGGTTGCGCTTCCCGGGGTGTGTGCGCATCCTCTCCGGCCTAGGGAGCTGCTCCCTGACCTCCATTAATACTTGGGCCTTCGAGGCGTTGAGGGGGCGTAGTTGCGGAATCTTCCGGTGGGGAACCCCCCGAACCCACGTTCCGGGCTTCTTTGCCTGCGTGCCCCGGGTGGAGTATGGGCGCGCTTACGCCCGGGAGGGGATCGAGAGGCAGCCGGGCTTCTTTTGGCTTTTTCTCAATGGCGGGTTTACTCGAATCTCCCGCCTGCCGCTCCCTCGCCGTCTCTTCATCCTTCATTCTGAAGGCTTCTTCCGCTCGGGCGTATCCCTCAGCCGAGCCAGCAAATCGGCAAAATCCCTGGATACTTCTTCTCTAGAGAAAACAACAGATCATTCTTCTGGAGGCCGCCCTTTAGGGCGCCATGGCAACTGATTGGTCCAAGTTCCGGACTTCCAATGCCGCGATGTTGAAGCGGTTGATATAGGCCCGTATGGACTCCCCTTCCCTCTGCTTGATGTTGATGAGGACTCCGAACCCTTCCGGGGGCGCCGGCTGCTGACAAAATGGGCCACAAATTGGTGGCTCATTTGATCGAAGGAAAAGATGGTACCCGGTTTCAAAGCCGAGTACCAGTTCCTCGCTGCTCCCTTCAAAGTAGACGGGAAAGCCCGGCAAAGGATGGCGTCAGGAGCACCGTGAAGCAGCATTATTGTCCGGAAGGCCTCCAGATGATCAATCGGGTCCGAAGTCCCGTCGTAGCTTTCGAACTGGGGAAGCTTGAAGTTTGGCGGGATCGGTTCCTGCATGATCATTTGGGAGAAGGGAGGGTCAGTACAAATATCCTCACCATAAGCGGGGGGCGCATGGCGGAGTTCTTCAATCCGTCGGTTCATCTCCTGGAGCCTCCGGTCCAGAAATCCTCTCGGCTTCGAGTCTCGAGGGTCCTCTGGCAGAACGGGGGCAGGGATCTTCCTGGGGTGGAGTCGTGGTCCGATTGAGGGCTCTCCACCCTTGGGTCCATTTTCCCAGGAAGGATGGGGCGGCTGGCCCAGGTGGCCCGTCCTGCCGCCGGGTTCTGACATTCCGACGATGTCCTTTCCGGGTGCGCCGACGCCTGCGGCTGCTGCTGCTGCATTGCTTGCACGGCTTCGACGAGGCCTCTGACCTGCTGCGCCAGCAGGTCAAACTGCTCCGCACCGACCGCCGCTGTCGGAGGAGGAGGAGGAGGAGGTTGAGAAACAGGAGGGGAGGCCGGAGCCTGAGATCTGGCCGCGGAGGCCGTGGACCGTCGCGTGGACGCCTTGCCGGAGGCATCGAGTACGGATCCCGGGGGAGGGGACAAGGAGTGGATGCCGGAGGAGACGATCGGGGCGCTCCGTTGAACGCTCCTTTAAGAACAAGGGTACTGCGAAGACACAGCCCTTCCTCTAGCGCCAATCCTGTTGGTGCAAAAATCTGATGGCGTCGGATAAGCTGGAGTCGGGGAAGTCGCGGTCGCCGCCGGGACCTGCAAAGGAAGTCTAAACCGGAGGTGGGGTTGCTCCGGCAAGACCCTCCGACGCTCAAGTCAGTTCTCTGCCTCAACAAGAATGGAGTGCTCGAACGGAGAATTTAGCAGAGTTTTGAGATAGGAAATGAGCTTATAGAATAACGTATCTGGGTCCTCCTTTTTATAGGCGGAGGAGGTAACGGACTGATGGCGACGTTTGTAACCGCCTCGTAGTGGGCTGCCCAGGGTCAGGCGGAATATGCTGCGAAGAGTAGTGGAGTGGACTCGTGGCCATTACTGGGGCGTGCCACGTGGAATCTGCCGCGGGAAGTGGGGCGGCGTTTGCTGTCGCATTTTTGCCAGCGGATGGGAGAATCGTGCAATATCCGTCGCAGGAGGTGGAGCAGGATCGGGGCCGTTTATCGTGGCCTGTCAGGTAGTAATGGAGCCGCGTGGGGTCTGCCGCAGTGAGTGGAGCAGAATCATGGCCGTTGATACAGCCTGTCAGAGGATAATGGGGTCGCGTAGGGTCTGCCGCAGTGAGTGGAGCAGAATCATGGCCGTTGATACAGCCTGGGGATGCAGGTCCATCGGCCGAAGCTTGGGGCTGATGGCGAAGTCTGGCTCCCATAGGAGTCCGGACAGTGCTTACTGCTGTTGAAGTCGTCGGCGGAGTCCGGCTCCCGTAGGAGTCCGGATGAAGTCTGTCTTCATCTGTTGGAGTCGAGGACGAAGCCCGGCTCCCGTAGGAGTCCGGGTGAAGTCTTCCTGCAATCAAGGTTAAAGGCGAAGTCGGCTCCCGTAGGAGTCCGGACAGTGCTTACCAGCGGTTGAAGTTGAGGATGGAGCCCGGCTCCCGTAGGAGTCCGGGCGGAGTCTACCCACTGTTGAAGTCGTCGGCGGAGTCCGGCTCCCGTAGGAGTCCGGACGGAGCCTGTATGTAGCCGTTGGAGTCGTGGACGGAGCCCGGCTCCCGTAGGAGTCCGGGCGGAGTCTTCCTGCAATCAAGGTTAAAGGCGAAGTCCGGCTCCCGTAGGAGTCCGGACAGTGCTTACCAGCGGTTGAAGTTGAGGACGGAGCCCGACTCCCGTAGGAGTCCGGGCGGAGTCTACTTGCGGTTGACGTTGTCGGCGGAGTCCGGCTCCCGTAGGAGTCCGGACGGAGCCTGTGTGTAGCCGTTGAAGTCGTGGATGGAGCCCGGCTCCCGTAGGAGTCCGGGCGGAGTCTTCCTGCAATCAAGGTTAAAGGCGAGGTCCGACTCCGTAGGAGTCCGGACAGTGCTTACCAGTGGTTGAAGTTGAGGACGGAGCCCGGCTCCCGTAGGAGTCCGGGCGGAGTCTACCCACTGTTGAAGTCGTCGGCGGAGTCCGGCTCCCGTAGGAGTCCGGACGGAGCCTGTATGTAGCCGTTGGAGTCGTGGACGGAGCCCGGCTCCCGTAGGAGTCCGGGCGGAGTCTTCCTGCAATCAAGGTTAAAGGCGAAGTCCGGCTCCCGTAGGAGTCCGGACAGTGCTTACCAGTGGTTGAAGTTGAGGACGGAGCCTGGCTCCCGTAGGAGTCCGGGCGGAGCCCGCTTGCGGTTGACGTTGTCGGCGGAGTCCGGCTCCCGTAGGAGTCCGGACGGAGCCTGTGTGTAGCCGTTGAAGTCGTGGACGGAGCCCGGCTCCCGTAGGAGTCCGGGTGGAGTCTTCCTGCAATCAAGGTTAAAGGCGAAGTCCGGCTCCCGTAGGAGTCCGGACAGTGCTTACCAGTGGTTGAAGTTGAGGACGGAGCCCGGCTCCCGTAGGAGTCCGGGCGGAGCCCGCTTGCGGTTGACGTTGTCGGCGGAGTCCGGCTCCCGTAGGAGTCCGGACGGAGCCTGTGTGTAGCCGTTGAAGTCGTGGACGGAGCCCGGCTCCCGTAGGAGTCCGGGCGGAGTCTTCCTGCAATCAAGGTTAAAGGCGAAGTCCGGCTCCCGTAGGAGTCCGGACAGTGCTTACCAGTGGTTGAAGTTGAGGACGGAGCCCGGCTCCCGTAGGAGTCCGGGCGGAGTTGTCATGTAGTCGATTCCGCTGAGGACTCGGCTGTGGTCATTTTTATACCCAACAGAGGCAATGAACAATGCTAGGAAGGAGGCCGTCCAGGCGGAGGAAGGTCGTCTGGCCGAGGCCGCCCACCTCAAGGAGAAGATCGTCAAAGTGGCGAGTCTCCAAGAGGCACTGCAGAAGGAGGGGCAGACCTCGATAGACTTGAGGGCCACCTTGGAGGAGGAAAGAAAGAAAGCAGAGGCCGAGGTCTCCAAGTTGAAGGTGCAGATCCCATCCCTGATCTCGAAAGCAATGGTCCGGGCAGTGGAGGAGTTCAAGACCTCCTCCGAGATGAGGGATCTAAAGGTCGAGTTTGGCCAAGCCACCTTCATCAAGGGCTTTGAGCTTTGCCAAGAGAAGGTGGTCGGAAAGTTTCTCGAGCTGGACCTCGACTTCCTGGATGAGGCATCCGGTGATGAAGTCGGGCCTTCTGAAGCTGCTACCGGTCTTCCTCCAGCTGGGACTTCTTCGACTGCTGCGGCCACCACGACCGACCTTCCGGGGGCACCAAGCTCCCCCACTTCTGCCCCAGAGGTCTAAAACCTCTAATTTTGTATTCTTTTTTTTTTGTTGCAACTTTTCCTCGTTCTCTTGTACGTAAAATCTATTTAATCAATGAAATTGGATTCTTCTTTACAGAGAGCTCCTCTTTTTTACTCTGTATTCTTTTTCTTCTCTTTTGTTTTCTGGCACTGATTTGTGTTGTGGTGCTCTTGTCTTCCAACGACAGTGCCCTATCAAAGCTCTTCCCCTACCACAGGGATTCCTCTGAAGTCAATGATCTGAGACCTCAGGAGGAAAGTTCATCACCTGACGAAGAAATCAAAGAAGTTGGATAACGAACTTCACTGGCTGAGGAAGAGCCATTCGGAAGTCACTACGGAGGCTGCTCGCTTTCGGGACCTCCACAAAAATGGCTTCATGGACTACACCCGGAGGAAGGCTGACTTCGTGAAGGAGCTTGAGGAACTCCAAAAATGTGCCAGCGATCGATCTTGGACTCAGGCTTCCAAGATCAGCTCCCTTGAGGTTGAGCTGGCGGCTGCACGGGAGAAGATCGGCCAGTTGGAAGGGAGCTTGTCCGGGTTCACAACTCAGGCCGACCACGATCGAGACTGGTCAAAGAAATTCTCCGACCTTCAAAAGTAGCTGCAGGATGCCAAGGCAACTACAACGCCTATCGAGTCGGCTGGTGCGGACAAGTAGATGACTACCGAAGGAAGCTCAAGACGGTGACTGACGAGGTTGCCCGCCTTCAGAGGTAGTTGTCTGAGAGAGTCCAGGCCATCTCTACACAAGGCTCCAACGAGCTCCGCTCCTTGAGGGGGACCATGAAAGAACTATCCGTGGCCCTTGGGCAGGAGAAGGCCGAACTGTAGCAGCTAAAGATTCAGCTGGCCTACGAGCAGTAGGCGGTCAAGAATGCCGAGGCGGAGTCTGAGGTTCTGAGGAAGAGGCTTCAGGAGTCGAAAGACGAAAGCCGACGGTTCCACCAAATGTACTGAGAGATGCTTTTAAGAAAGAACTAGAAGAAGAAGTCAAAAATTTAAAGCAATCCCTGACAATGACTGAAACCGAGAGTTCGAAGTCAAATGAAGTCAAGCTTCCTTAGAGCTTCTTTTACCTTTTGTTCTTCTATGTATTCTTTTATTTTCTTGTCATTTTTCTTTTTTGGCCTTCAAAGGCTTTGTAATGCACACTTTACTAATGAAATGAAAAGAGATTTTCTCATTACCTTGTTTATTCTTGCTTTGAGTTGTTGTTTATTGAGCTTCTTTCATCTTTTGTCTTGTTCGATGTCGACGTTGTTTGAAGGTTCCTGATCGTCACTGTGTTGATTTGCCCTTTTTGTTCATGATCGAAGGTCTTTTCGAGGCCACTCAAGTTTGATGCTTCCTCCCGATGCTTGAGCTTGGAGGCCCAAACTTCTCGTAACCTTGAGGAAGTCAATTTTCTCCTACCAGTGTTGGGTTCCCTCTTAGAGACTGAGGATTTTTGACAAGAGTCTCCTTCCTCATTGAGATGAGATTCTTTGTGTCTTTGATGTAGTTTATTTTTTTCTTATCACTGGCATGGCTCATCACTTTCTTTTTTTCTCTCTCCCTTTTTTTTTGTATTCGAGTGAGGGTTTTCTCTCCGCTCTTAATGGGGTTGTAGGGGTGTAGAGGAGCTTTGAGGAGGCTTTCCTCCTCATCCGATCTTGAATGACCAAGTCTTCTTTTGTGTCAGGATGAGGTTCTCTTCCTGTTCCCGACACAGTCAATTTCAGCTCATGTTAGGATGAGATTTTTCTCCTGTTCCTAACAGGGCTGTAGGGGCACGTAAGGGCTGTTGTAAGGGCCTCTCCCTCCATCCGGTCTCTATATAACCAGACTTTCGACCTTGCTCATGTTAGGATGAGATTCTCCTCCTGTTCCTAATATGGCTGTGGGGGCGCATAAGGGCCATTGCAAGGGCCTCTCCCCTCATCGGATCTCTAAATAATAGGCCTTCGACTTTGCTCATGTTAGGATGAGGTTCTCCTCTTGTTCCTAACATGGCTGTGGGGGCGCATAAAGACCGTTGCAAGGGCCTCTCCCCCATCCGGTCTATAAATAATCGGGCCTTCGATTTTGCTCATGTTAGGATGAGGTTTTTCTCCTGTTCTTAACATGGGTGTGGGGCACATAAGGGCCGTTACAAGGGCCTCTCCCCCCATCCGATCTCTAAATAATCAGGCCTTCGACTTTGTTCATGTTAGGATGAGGTTCTCTTCCTGTTCCTAACATGGCTATGAGGGCGCATAAGAGTCATTGCAAGGGCCTCTCCCCCCATCCGGTCTCTAAGTAACCGGACCTTCATTCGCGTTAGGATGAGATTTTCCTTTTGTTCCTGATATGCTTAATTTTGATTGTCTGAAGGAGCTACTCCCTGTCATTATAAGCTCATACCAAAAGAAAAGATATGCGAATATGAAAGAAACTTTTATTTAAGGCAAAGTTATCGGTAATACATTCGTAGATTTTTTGAATCCCATAGTCGTGGAAGGTCTGCTTCCCGTCGGGGTCCTCCAGAGATGGTGTTGATGATCTCGATTGGAGGCTGATCTTCAGGCTGTTCCTCCCTCCTTGGCAGCTCTGGTTGTGGTAGGGCCCTCGTCCGATCTTCCCTACCTTCAGGTCGGCATCGAATGAATCTGTCGAACCGACCTCATCTGATGAGCTCCTCAATCTCGTTTCGGAGCTGAATACACTCTTCCATGTCATGGCCATGGTCACGATGATAAAGGCAGAACTTGTTAGGGTTGCACTTCTCGAGGTGTGTGCGCATCTTTTCGGCCTTGGTAGCTGCTCCCTGACCTCTATCAGCACTTGAGCTTTTGGAGCATTGAGGGGGGCGTAGCTGTAGAATCTTCCTGGGGGAGAGCTCCATCGAACCCTGTGGTTCGGGCTCCTCTGCCTATGAGCTCGGGGGGAAGTTCAGCCACGCTTGTGTTAAGGGGGAGTTCGAGAATGTGGCCGAGCTTCACTCGGCCCTTTTTCAACTGTGAGCTTGCTGGAGTCACCCGCCTGCCACTCCTTCGTGACCTTCTCATCCTTCAGCTTGAAAGCTTCCTTTGCTCGGGCATATCCTTCGTCCTGAGCTAGCAGATCAGTGAAGTCTCTGGGATACTTCTTTTTCAGAGAAAATAAAAGATCGTTCTTTTGAAGACTGCTCTTCAGGGTGACCATTGCAACTGACTGGTCCAAGTTTCGGACCTCCAATGCGGCGGCGTTAAAACACTTAACGTAAGTTCAGATGGATTCTCCCTTCTTCTGCTTGATGTTAATGAGGGACTCTGAACCTCTCCAGGGATGCCGGCTGCTGACAAAATGAGCAACAAACTGGTGGCTCATCTGATCAAAGGAGAAGATAGTACTCGACTTCAGTGCGAGTACCAATTTTTTACTGCTCCCTTCAAGGTAGACGGAAAAGCTCGGTACAGGATGGCGTCTGACATGCCATGGAGCAGCATCATTGTTTGGAAGGCCTCCAGATGGTCAATCGGATCTGAGGTTCTGTCGTAGCTCTCAGATTAGGGGAGCTTGAAGTTTGGCGGGATTGGTTCCTGCATAATCATTTGAGAGAAAGGAGGGTCAGTACAGATATCCTCACCGTAAGCAGTGGGAGCATGATGGAGCTCTTCGATCCACGGTTCATCTCCTGAAATCTTTGATCCAGGAGGTCCTCTCGACTGCGAGTCTCAAGGGTCTTCTGGTAGAACAGAGATAGGGACCCTCCGGGGGTGGAATCATGATCGGACGGAGGGCTCTCCGCCTTTTGCTTCCCCTTTCGGGAAAGATAGGGCGACTGGCCCAAGTGGCCCGCCCGATCGTTGGATTCTGAAACTCCGATGATGCTCTTTCCAGCCGCACAGATGCTTGCGACTGTTGCTGTGCTGTTGCTGCATGGCCTGCACTGCTTCGGTGAGACCTCTGACCTGCTGAACCAGTAGGTCGAACTGCTCCATGCCGACTGTCGTTACCAGAGGAGGAGGAGCCTGAAAAATTGGAGAATAGGTCGGAGCTTGCGGATCTCACTGAGATCTGGCCATGGAGGTCGTAGATCGCCTGGTGGATGCCTTTCGGAGAGGCATCAAGTGAGGATCTGGCAGGAGAAGAAGAAGAAAATGTCGAAGAAGATGATCAAAGACAATCTCGTTGAGTACTCCTTTAAGAATAAGGGTACTGCAAAGACACAGCGCCCTTCCTCTAGCGCCAATTCTGTTGGTGCAGAATTCCGCCGATATCGAGAAGCTGGAGTCGAGGGGATCGCATCCACCACTGGAACCTGCAAGAGAAGTCTAAACCGGAGTTGGGGGTGCTCCGGTAAGACCCTCCAATGCTCAAGTAAGTACTCTACCTCAACAGAAATGGAGCACTCGAATGGAATTTTAGCAGAGTTTCGAGATAGAGTTTAGAGCTTAGAGAAGAACGTATCTGGGAATTTCATTTTATAGACAGAGAGCATAACTGATTGACAGCGATGTCTGTAACTGCCTGGTAGTGGCGCGTTCGGGGCCACGCGGAGTTTGTTACAGAGAGTAGTGGCATCAGGGGGCCGTTCAGGGCCATGTGGAGTTTGTTATAGAGAGTGGAGTGGTGTCCATTGTCGTGACTTGCCAGAGAGTGGTGGGGCCACATGAAATCTGTTACAGAGAGTGGAGTGGGGTAGTGGCCATTATCGCGACTTGCCAGAGAGTTTAGGTCGAATGGTTGAAGCTCGGTTGGGACGTCTAATGAAGCGGACTGGCTCTCGATCTCAGTAGTCTAAGAGAGGCTCAGATGTTTTCGAGGTTACTGATGAGTCCACTATTGTCGGGTGCCTTGGACATTGATGCTGCAGGCGAAAGTCATCTGCTGTAGAAGCTCGGATGGAGACTTTCTGTTGGAGAAGTCTGGTAGGAGTCTGATTGCTAGAGAAGTCCATTTGAAATTTGCCTGATGTGGAAGCTCGTCTGAAGATTGTCCGTCGGAGAGGTCCGT
Source organism: Elaeis guineensis (assembly GCF_000442705.2). Classification (NCBI taxonomy): domain Eukaryota; kingdom Viridiplantae; phylum Streptophyta; class Magnoliopsida; order Arecales; family Arecaceae; genus Elaeis; species Elaeis guineensis. The sequence continues at coordinate 44,398,690 of NC_026002.2, forward strand.
TTCATGAGGAATCCAACAGAGGATCATCCGACAGTGGAGTTCAGATGGCGCTATGGAGGTTCGTCCGCTGGATGAGTCTTGGAGACACTGGGGAAGGTCGAACATTGGAGGAGTCTAGAATTCAATTCTGTTGTAGAAGTTTGGACGGAGTCCGGCTCTTGTAGGAGTCTGAAAGGAGGCCACTTATTGTAGAAGCTCGGACGAAGATCGATTGCTGTGGAAGCTCGAATGAAGACTTCTTATTGTAGAAGCTCGGATGAAGTCCGCTTGCAATAGAAGTTCGGAGTAGAGATCCGACTGGTGGAGCCCGTCCATTATGGAAATGCATCTGGAATCCATTCGCTGTAGAAGTTTGGCTGGGATCCGGCTCTTGTAGGAGCTCGGATGAAATCCAGAAGGGGTCGACCACCGTAAAAACTTGGATGGAGTATGGTTACTGTAGAAGTCCTGCTGTTGGAGAAGCTCGGACATTGACGAAGTCTGGAAGAAGTTTGGAGTAAAGTCGTTCGTGGCCGGAAGAAGTCCGGAAGAGATTCGGAGAATAGTCGATCACTGTAGAAAATTGGCTGATAGTGAAGCACAGAAAGCATTTGAAGCAGTCCGATAGATGAATGGAGGAGCTCATTATCGGAGAAGTTCGGATGGTATTATGGAAGCTCGGACAGTCAGGGAGTTCAGAAAGAGGCCACACAAGGTCGGAAGCCGGAAGAGCCCTGAAAGGGTCGGCCTTTTACGAACTTCGGTTGGGGTTATTTTATACCCAACAATAATAAATTGACTATATAAACTCGTAAGAGATTAAAGAATCAAATCCATCTGTAATTTTTTTTGCATATCAAGCTTGAGTTTCTCAAGCTCCTGATGTCCTTGATCATTATCATACGGTGCTTATGGATAGACTGCCCTACGTGCATCTTCAAATTGAAGTCTCTTGAATACTTCGAAGCATGCTGTATGGCTCTGCTCACCATACAACTCTTGTAAGTGAGTGATCATAGCCCTGGCAGTGGGTATATGCTCATGCTGGCTTTGTAACTCATTTGACATGGAAGCCAGCACATAGCACTTAACCCGACTGTCTTCATTCGTCCACTTTTTATAAGCTATTCTTTACTCAATAGTAGGACGGTTTGGTAATACTAAAAAATTTTGATCGAGTACATGACCTAATTTTCAAAAGTCAGGATAATCCTGAGGTTTTAAAGCTAGTCCTTATAGTTTATTCTGATCAAATGATTGGATTCAAGGATGTGGGCTAGAGGGTTTGAAGCTGACATTATTTAATTGCAAGAGTAGAGATTCAAGTTAAACTTTTATACTTTGAATTTATATTTACTTTGGAGACTTTAAGAAGCAAACAATAACTTTCACTAATTTTTTGGATCCCTCCACTCTCCAGGTTGGAAACAAAAATTCTAATGTGACAAATGGATTTCTAGTGGGTACTGCGATCCCATCGATGCCATATACCTCATCTAACAGTTATTGATAACACGCACACTGATGCATGGATAACTCTTTATCCAGATGTTTCTCTAAGCATGTTGCAGCGACTTAGTCTCTAAGTCATATAGGCTCACCTAACAGTTATTGACCACACTCCTTAGTTAAATCCGACCCACCGTTCACAAGCAGGTGTAAGGCCATCATCGAGACCCTCACATAATAGTTATTGGGCCCAACCACATCCTTATCCTAGAGCAACTCTTTACTAAAAGAGTAGTTGCGTGTTCTTAATGCAACTAAATCACTATAACCAGTCGAGAATAATCAACACTAGTAACATGTCCGCATATCTACAATGGTAGAAGACCTATAGACTTAATGTTTATGGAGAGGCTTAGGTTTAGGTCTCATCAATTAGTCATCATATGACTGATCTAATTGGTATGGGCTAAATCAAACTGCCAAACAACCTTATTCAAGACTCAATCTTCCGAATTGGTCAGGTAAGTGGAGATCGGTAGGGTTCCCTCCATTGCTTTCCTTAGACATCAATAAATTGATCAGGTCAGCAAATGAAACCAATTAAATAACCATCTCTTTATTACTTGTCTTAGACACTAATAGGTTAGTTGGTCCAAATAGGTTAGTTTAAGCGAATCAGGCTTAAGCCATTGAGCCAAATTTGGTCCTTAGGTTAATCGATTCTACACAGATTTAATCGATTTGATCAACAACAAATATACGATCTTATAACTTAATTGACTTAACCCTAATCAATACTTGATTTGGATTGATCAATTACTTAATCGAATTAGACTCATTATGTTCAAATCAAAAACCCTAGATGCAATCTAATTATATGATCTAATTTTTGATTTCTCCACGACCAAAACCCTCGTGCACAAATACAAATTTTAGATTCCAAGACTAAATTTTAGATCTAAATTCTTTGCATGAAAGATAAGTTTTAAATTATAAAATTAATTTTTAGATTTAACATGAAAATATATATCTCATATATATATATGCAAAATTTAGATCTAAACAAAATTCAGATCATAACATAATATCATATATCTCATATACAAAACATGAATCATATTGAAAATTATTCTTAGACCTAAATATGCAAACATATATCTCATATATAAATCATAAATCAGGTTAAATTAATTTTAAATTTATGCATGCACTACATATCACATATATATGAACTAGAAATCAATCTAGAACAAATTTCAGATCTATACATGCCTTCTCATATCAAATATATGAATTGAAAATTAAATCTAAAATAAATTTTAGGTTCAAAACAATCATCTATATTTCTCATGTATCAAATGAAAGAATAGTGCCTACAAACCAATCGCATGGTGATGCGATGGGACTTTTCTTCATTATCCTTCTACTTATTTGCATGATATTAGTTATTTTATTTATATGAGGTATTATATTTTATCATTTACTATATTATTTTTATATGATTATGATAAACCCCATAGATTAGGATAATAATTTTAGGATCATGATTAGATCACGTCAGTGAGATCTAAAATCTTGATAGCCCCAATCTAAAATATTCTCAATCATTGGATCATCAAGTCGGAGTCGATGACTTCAATAAGACTAGTACATCCTATGTATGCTCGATAGAGAGGGTAGTTGATCTCACAACTACTTGTGTGGTTATACTAATACAAGGATGTAGGTGCTCATTAAAGAATGAGTTTACTGAACTGACTCATAAAAGAATATTTGATGGAGCCTTATAGCTTCTCAACAGATGGTTCTTTAGTGGGAGTGGTGCATGTGATCCTTTGATCTGAGATCACCATGGTACCTTGTGTGCATGGATCCTTACTTTAGTTTATTCCCTAGCACACTATGTTGAGATATGTGAGGGGTATTCTGCATATGGCAAAGTGTGCATGAAGGTTATGAGTGGTCAACAAAAAATTGATCACTCCTTGTAAGAGGAGAGAACATCCTATGTGATCTCATAGGATGATGATTCTGAAAGTCTCTAACTAGAGTGGGGATGAACAGTAGAAATGGTTTCTACTAATTCATCGATCGAGTCATCATCATCAAATCGAGATACATATGATTAGATATTTAGATTTGACATATTTTCATACTTATAACCTTTTCGAGATGTTGCATGATCGAAGGATAGAATTGCACGGTAACTCACCACAGAAGGATAATTTTGGTATTTCTATCAAATTTTAAATCTTTCGGACAGTCATGACATGTTGCTAGATGTCAATCTTGACTTGTAAATTTTTTAAAATCAAAAGAGTTTAATTCAAAAATTAATTAGGAAGAGTCCTAGTTGATTGGGACTCTTGAGCTAATCTAATCCAATCGGATTAGGGTTTGATCGAGAGTTTGGGTCCACTGCGGCTAGATTTGGAACCCAATGGATCACACACAATAGAGATTTGGTCTTGGTCTAATCAATTTGAATTTATTATAAATTCAATGGGTTAATTAAATTGCTAGCACATGAATTAATCCAAGTTTCTAATTGGGTTCAGTGCAAAGGTGTTTGCGCTAACCTAGTCTTATTGCTTTGACCTAATGTGATTGGATTTGAACCAATTAATTTATTAATTAGTTTTATCTAGTTTTGTGGAAAAGTTCCACATAGAACCAACTTCCTAAAAGGAATATGCCCTACAAGCTAATCGAAATTTATATTTTAATGATTTTTCTTGTAATCTTCTAGACTTATATATTGACTCTTTAAATAATAAAAGATATTTTTCATCATATATTGCATCTTACTTTAGTAATGATTATGATGAACTCTATAAATCAAAAAAATAGATTTAGGGTTATGATGAGATCATACCTATGAGACCTAAAATCTTAAAAATCCTAATTTAGAATATTCCTAGTCATAGGAGCATTGAGTAGGGGATCAATGTTCCGGATAGATTAGCACTTTCTATGTATGCCCGATGGAGAGGGTGGCAGATCTCATATGCCACTTGTGTGAGATACTAATACAAGAAAGTGGGTGCTCATTAGAGAATGAGTTCACTGAATTGATCCGACTTAAGAAACATCTTATAGAATTTACTTACCTGTCAAGAGATATTTTCTTATAGTGAGAGTTGTGCATGTAATCCTTTGACCTGAGACTACCATAGAACCTTGTATACATGAATCCATATTTTTTGGTTCATACTCATTCATGACTTAGTCATGTACGGAGTGTTTTAGATATGGTAGAATGTGTATGGAGATTGTGCGTAGGTCAACATGGAATCGATCACTCCTGATAAGAGAAAATCGCATCCTACTTGTTCTGATCGATTGATGATTCAGGAAGCCTTTGATCAAAGCAGAATAAAAATTAAAAAAAGTTTTTAATATTTTATTAATTGAATCATCATATAAGATTGAGAGAAATATGAGTATAATATTAGATTTGACATCATTCCATATCCAGAGTCATATTCGGGGTGCAGGGAGATCACAGGATCAAATTGCACGGTAACTTTCCACTAAAGGGTATTTTTGGTATTTTTATCAAAAATTTTATATCTTTCAGATAGACATGATACGTTGCTAGACATCAATCTTGTCTTAAGGGTTTGATCAAATTAAAAAATTTAATTCAATCACAAATTAGAAAGAGTTCTAATTGCTAAAATCGGGTTAGCTCGATTGGATCTAGATCGGATAGATTAAATTCTAATCAAATCAAATTGACTTGAACTCGGATCTATTGCTGGCTAGATATAGAACTCAATGGGTCACACACAATGTGTATTGATCAGGGGTCTAATTGGATTAGATCATGTTTGCAAAATTGATATGCTAGCACATGTTACAAAAAACTAGCTCCTTGTTTCAAATCGGGTTTAAAATTGATTCCAGATTGGGCTAATTAAAGCCAAATTAATTCAAATAAATTTTTATTTGAGTTGGTTCAGCCCTTAGCTGCATGTATGAAAAATTTGGACCAGGAAACTAAGTTTTCATGAGTCAAGAATTTTTTCTTGTGCATGGGTGCAGATTTTGTGTGTAGAAACAGTTTTCGCATCCCATGAGATGGGATGCCTCATCCTCGAGCTTATCCTATGTTCCATGATTTTAGAATGATTTCTAACTTTATTTTGAGCATGAATAATTTTTTTAAAGTTAAAATTTCTTCTAGTTTAATCATGAAAATTCATTGAAGTTGAAAATCCTATCAGCCTGATCCATGCACCTGACCAAGAGTCCAACTTGTGAAGGACTCTATCCCATTTGTCACGTCACTTCTTAATCTGAAGTTTTTTTTCATGACATTCTCATGTTAGCATCTTGATTTTTGGCCATTGGATGGACCAAATTACATTGATGGGTGGTGGAAAAAATTATGCCATGGGAAGCTGTGCGACTCATTGGAGAATCATCGAGAAAAATATTTCGAAGAGTCCTTCTGCATGAAGCATCTCTTGGATTTTTTTTCGATGATTGCCATATGTCAGAAACTTTTAGATAGGTATGAGAATTCATCAGAAGGCATGAAATTTTTTGATGGATGTGAGATGGCACGTGGAAGGGGCGCGAAAAATTCCCGAAGGCAACCCATCGCTAAGTATTTAAAGAGGGGTGCGCCAGGGGATTGGATTCATTCATATTTCCAATTCCTCCTTTCTTTCTAACATCCTCTCCCTATTATCCAATTAGTCTCTTCCTTCTCTTGTTAGGATAAGTTCAAAAATAGAAAGGACAAGTTCGATTTTAGGATAAGAGTCTAGGAAGAGAATTAAGGAAGACAAGGAGAGAAGAAAGGTAGGGATAGGAAGGCTAGGAGAAGAGGAAGAGCGTCTTGAGGTCCTGGTGTTCAAGAAAATTCTCAGAGTGAGAATTTTGGAGGAAGAATCATCTCAAAGAGTTGGTGTCCTGATCAAAGCCCTATGTGGATCACCGTTGGAGGGCGAACACTTGGGCGCCTGGTGGAGGTTCTGCCAAAATTTGGATTAAGCGCTGCAGGTATTCTTCTATAACTTAAATTTAATCTTGAATTTATGTTATATATGATTGTTAATCATAAAGAAGATGCTGGTTTAAGGGTTTAATATTTAAGATTTTTTTATTAAAATTTTGAAATCCATTATGTTTTCACTGTGCATGCCCACCCTAAAACCCTACAGTGGTATCAGAGCCGGCTTTGTTTAGTTCAATCATATATACATAATATTTATGTGATCCATAGTATGATTTATACTATAAAATGATTTATGCTTTCATATGATGATATGGAATAATGCATATATCATTCACCACTTCATCATCTTGACATAAGGTTGTCCTAGCATAATGGGGTTATGCTGCAAGGTTGTCCTAGAATGATGAATGTCCATATGTTATACTTGCACATATAGAAAGTTTTAATGTTGATACATAATAGATATTATATAGTTAGAATGTGCATGAGACCAAATAAAAATCCTCATTAGAAAATTATATTAAGTGATAGTGATATGCAACTATGGGTTAACTACTTCTTGATCAATTGATCAATTGGTGTCTAAAAAAATGCTATAGGTGGTTCTTTAATTGGTTCTGTTGTCTGATCTGGCCAATTTATTGATGTCTAAGGAAAGCAACGGGGGGACCCCCACCTTACTTACCTGGCCAATTTGATTAAGCGATCTTGATATTGAAAAATCTTAATTTTAAAAATACTATTAAGGGCCTTCCTTCATGCTAGGTTAATGTTACATCATGAACTATGGCTAGTTTGTTGTGTTAACATGAGGCTTGTCATAAAGATTGATATAACATAATCCTGGTGCATAGAAGATGCTTACGGTAATTTTGAATATGCTGCTTTGTTGTGTTAACACAAGGATAGTTATATTAGAATTTGACTGTATTGAAATGAAGGATCTAACTTAACTAAAATATTATAGCTTGTTGTGTTAACACAAGGCTAATAATATTTTAGAGGTCAAGATATAATATTGAAAGTTGCATGAGATGCAATTGGAAAGAGTTTCCTACCTATGAACTCATAAGAGTTTGTTGTGTTAACACAAGATCATTATGAGGAATTAGAGTCTCAATCCCACTAAGATAAATATTACATATGTCTCGTTCATCATAGTAGAGGGTTATGATGTTCGATAAAATAGTGGGAGGCACAATTAAATCTAAAGACCTTATTTAATTGTATGAGTCTATATGAATTATTTGCTTATGTAATATTCTTTAATTATTGTAGATTAAATTCTACAAATAGCATCTTCACTATCATTGCGAGGAATTTTAGATTCCAACAAATTGATCGGTCCCAATTATGTGGACTGGTTGAGGAATTTAAAGATCGTACTCACTCAGGAGAAGCTCTCCTATATTCTTGACATCTCTGAATCACAAGAGGTTGGGGATGATGCCACAGAAGAGGAGGTATCCACATACAGGATGTGGAAGAATGACCGTTTGACTGTCATGTACATCATACTGGCCTCTATGAGCAATAAGTTGCAAAGGCAGCATGAGAGCATGGATACTCAATCCATACTCCTCAATCTTAAAGAGTTGTATGGAGAACAGAGTAGAACTGCTAGATATGAGATATCTAAGTAGTTATTCCATGCTAGAATGACTGAGGGATCATCCGTACAAGACCATGTCCTGAAGGTCATTAATCTGATCACTAGATTGGGTCAACTTGGTTTTGTGATTGATGGAGAATTAAGTCAGGATTTGATCCTACAATCTCTTCCCGAGTCATTCACTCAGTTTATTGTGAACTATCATATGAACAAACTAAATACCTCCTTGCCTGAGCTGTTAAATATGCTTAAGACAGCTGAGAGCCATATTAAGAAAGAAAAGGCTCCACTTCTTCTTGTGGGTAAAATCTCTAAGAAGAAGTTAGGTTTTAAGGGTTCAAAGAAAGCATTGAATCCTAAGGATGGCAAGATGAAGAAGAAGGGGAAGAAAGTCTCTGGATAGGGTACCTGCTTTCACTGCGGCAAGGCAAGACACTGGAAAAGAAATTGCAAATTATATCTTGCAACTGTAAAGGCAGGTGCAAGCGATGCACCAAAAAGTATGTATGAGATACATACAATTTTGTCATTAAGTTCTTCCAATTCAGACTCTTGGGTTTTGGATACCGCCTACAGTTCTCATATCTGCAAGTCGTTGCAGGAGCTGCAGAACATTAGAGTGTTGAAGAAGGGTGACTTCGAGTTCTACGGTGCTGGAGGAGAGTCAATCCAAGTAGAGGCTGTAGGAATATATATGTTAAAGTTACCTTTTGGAAAGATCTTAGAGCTTGAAAATTATTATTATATGTCTAAGATTATTAGAAATATTATTTCTGTGTCGTTACTATTGCAACGAGGTTATGAAATAAATGGAAAGAGCAATAGTTGCTCAATTTTTTTTTCTAATAAAATTATTTGTCATGGCATTATTAAAATGATCTTCTAATTCTATCTAATGATAATATTTTTATATTAGTAAAAGTAAAAAGTGAAAGAGAGAAGAGTTAAATAATACTTTACTTTGGCATTGTCGACTTGGTCATATAAGTGAGACAAGGATTAACAAGTTATACAAAGAAGAGTTCTTTGATCCTTATGATTATGAATCATTAGGTACTTGTGAATCTTGTCTTATGAAAAAAATGACTAAGACTCCATTTAGTGGACATGGAGAAAGGACAAGTGAGTTATTAGGACTTGTACATACTGATGTATGTGGTCTGTGACAACAGAAGCCAGAGAAGGATACTCTTATTTTATAATGTTCACTGATGATTTATCTAGGTTTGGATATGTGTATCTTATGAAACACAAATTTGAAGCCTTTGATAAATTTAAAGAGTATCAAAGTATGGTCGAGAAACAAACTGAAAAAATATTAAAATCCTTGATCTAATCGAGGAGGAGAATACTTATCCAATAAATTTTTAGATCATCTTAAAGAAAATAGAATTCTCTCAGAATAGACTCCTCCCTATACACCACAGCTAAATGGTGTAGCAGAAAGGAGGAATCGCACTTTATTAGATATGGTGCGGTCCATAATGTGCCTTACAGATTTACCAATTTTTTTCTAAGGATATGCCTTAGAAACTGCTGTCTATATCCTAAATAGAGTACCTTCAAAATCTATGCCAAGCACTTTATATGAGATATGGAGAGGAAAGAAGCCTAATCTTAAGTATCTTAAGATATGGGGCTATCCAGCTTATGTTAAAAGAAATTTTGCACATAAGCTGAGTGCTAGGGCAGATAAATGCTTGTTTGTAGGTTATCCTAAAGAGAGAATAGGATACCACTTTTACCATCCTACTGAACATAAGGTGTTTGTCAGTAAATATGCCATTTTTATGAAAAAGAGTTTATCCTAGAAAGAGGTAGTGGAAAAAAAATGAACTTAGAGAAGTTCAAGACCTACAAATGCAAGCACAAGATGATCCTCAATCAAAAATATCTATTAATGAAGTACAAATATAAAGTACATCTTTTCTCGAAGGTCGGATAGGGTGCGGAATGCACCTATGAGGTATGGGTTCGTATTGAGAATAATGAAGCCCACATCATTGAGAATGATAAACCTTTGACCCTATGGAAGCCATTATGAGAAGGGACTCAAACAAATGTTTAGAGGCTATGAAATTCGAAATGGACTCCATGTATTTCAACCAAATGTGGACTTTGGTTGATGCACCAGAGGGTGTGACCCCTATCGGATGTAAATGGGTCTATAAGAATAAGATTGGAGCGGATGGCCAAGTTGAAACCTATAAAGCTAGATTAGTAGCTAAAGATTTCAAGCAAAAATAGGATATTGATTATGATGAAATATTTTCACCTATTGCCATGTTCAAATCTATACAGATTATGCTTGCAATAGCAGCATACCATGATTATGAGATTTGGCAAATGATTGTGAAGATCGCCTTCCTTAATGGTTATCTTCAGAAAGAGGTTTACATGTCTCAGCCAGAAGGGTTTGTCTCAAAAGGGAGAAAAAATTAGGTATGCAAGCTTAAGAAATCTATTTATGGATTAAAATAGGCCTCGAGGAGTTGGAACATCCGATTTGATGTTACAGTCAAAGAGTTTGGCTTTATCAAAAATATGGATGAACCTTGTGTATACAAGAAGACTAGTGGGAGTGCCATTGTCTTCTTAGTTTTATATGTGGATGACATACTTCTTATTGGAAATGATATCCCAATGTTACAATCGGTCAAGATGTGGCTATCAAGTAAGTTTTCATGAAGGATTTGGGTGAAGCATCCTATATACTAGGTATAAAGATCTATAGGGATAGATCTAAGAGGATGTTAGGCTTGTCCCAATCCAGGTACATAGACTTAGTGCTAAAGAGGTTTAGCATGGATGGAAGTAAAAGAGGTTATTTACCTATGAGTCAAGGCATACATCTCTCTAAAAGGATGTCTCCTAAAACACCGGAAGAGAAAAATAGAATGAGTTCTATTTTCTATGCTTCAACAGTAGGGTCGATCATGTATGCTATTCTATGTACTAGGCCTGATGTTGCCTATGCCTTAGGCATAGTTAGTAGATTTCAGGCTGATCCAGGAGAAGATCATTGGAAAATAGTGAAAAATATTCTTAAGTACCTAAGAAGGACTAAAGATATTTTTCTGGTATATGGAGGATCTGATTTAAAACTAGAAAGTTATTCTGACTCTAGTTTCCAATCAGACCCTGATGATAGCAAGTCCACTTCAGGGTATGTCTTTACTCTTAATAGTGGAGCTGTTAGTTGGAAAAGTTCCAAGCAGCAGACTGTAGCTGACTCAACCACTGAGGCAGAATATATAACTGCAAGTGAAGCCGCTAAGGAAGCCATCTAGATGAAGAAGTTCATCACTGAGTTGGATGTCGTTCTTGAGATTAAAAATCCAGTACCATTTTACTGTGATAATACTGGAGCAGTTGCTTAAGCAAAGGAACCTAGGTCTCATCATAAATCCAAGCACATTCTAAGACACTTCCATCTCGTTCGTGAAATAATCGAAAGACAAGATATTGTCATTGAACGAGTAGAAACAAAGAATAACATAGTAGACCCATTCACTAAGGCACTACCACAGCAGCAGTTCGATCGCCATCTCGATTGTATGGGGATAAAATATAAGGGCGATTGCCTTTAGTGCAAGTGGGAGATTGAAAGGAATATGCCCTACAAGTTAATCGAAATTTATATTTTGATGGGTTTTCCTTGTAATCTTCTAGACTTATGTATTGACTCTTTAAATAATAAAAGGCATTTTTCATCACATGCTGTATCTTACTTTAGTAATGATTATGATGAACTCCATAAATCAGAAAAATGGGTTTAGGGTTATGATGAGATCATACCTATGAGATCTAAAATCCTAAAAATCCTAATTTAGAATATTCCTAGTCATAGGAGCATTGAGTAGGGGATTAATGTTTCGGATAGATTAGCACTTTCTATGTATGCTCGATGGAGAGGGTGGCAGATCTCATATGCCACTTGTGTGAGATACTAATACAAGGAAGTGGGTGCTCATTAGAGAATGAGTTCACTGAATTGATCCGACTTAGGAAACATCTTATAGAATTTACTTACCTGTCAAGAGATGTTTTTTTATAGTGGGAGTTGTGCATGTAATCCTTTGACCTGAGACTACCATAGAACCTTATATACATGAATCCATATTTTTTGGTTCATACTCATTCATGACTGTTGGTGCAAAAATCTGCCCGCGTCGGAGAAGCTGGAGTTGAGGGAGTCACGGTCGCCGTCGGGACCTGCAAAAGAAGTCTAAACTGGAGTTGGGGTTGCTCCAGCAAGACCCTCCGATGCTCAAGTCAGTTCTCTGCCTTAACAAGAATGCAGTGCTCGAACGAAAATTTTAATAGAGTTTTAGGATAAAAATTAGAGCCTAGAGAATAACGTATCTGGGGTCTCCCTTTTATAGGTGGAGGGGGCAACAGACTGATAGCGATGTTTGTAACCGTCTGGCAGTGGGCTGCCTAGGGTCAGGAAAAGTTTGTTGCGAAGAGTAGTGGAGTGGAATCGTGGCCATCACCTGGACATGCCACGTGGAGTCTGTTGCGGGGAGTGGAGCGGCGTCTGTTGTCGTGACTTGCCAGAGGGTGGAGGAACCATGCGGTATCCGTCGCAGGAAGTGGAGCAGGATCATGGCCATTATTATGGTCTGCTAGGGAGTGATGGAGCCGTGCGAAATCTGTTGCAGGAAGTGGAGCAGAGTCATGGCCATTATTGTGGTCTGCCAAGGGGTCTAGGCCTGTCGGTCGAAGTTCGGTTAGAGTCTGATCTCCGTAGAAGCCCGGATGGGGATCATTTATCGAGGAGTCTCGGCCAAGGCCTGTCTGCAATAGAAATCCGAAAGGAATTCATTCATAATGGAAGCTTGGGTGAAGGCTTACGGTGGGAATCCGGCACGGACCGCTCATGGTAGAAATTTGAAGTAAATCATTTGCAGCGAAAACTCGGAGTGAGTCGCTTGTGGTAGGAGCTCGGAGTCTGGCTCCCGTAGGAGTCCGGACGAAGTCTTCTTGCAGTCGAAGTCGGGGATGAGGTCCGACTCCCATAAGAGTCCGGGCGAAGTCTACCTGCAATTGAAGTTGGGGGTGAAGTCCGGCTCCCGTAGGAGTCCGGATGAAGTCTACCTGTAGTTGAAGTCGGGGGCAAAGTCCGGCTCCCGTAGGAGTCCGGACGAAGTCTACCTGTAATTGAAGTCGGGGGCGAAGTCCGGCTCCCGTAGGAGTTCGGACGAAGTCTGCCTGCAAGTGAAGTCGTGGGTGGAGTCCGGCTCCCGTAGGAGTCCGGACGAAGTTTGCCTGCAGCCAGAGTCGGGGATGAGGTCCGGCTCTCGTAGGGGTTCGGGCGAAGTCTACCTGCAATTGAAGTTGGGAGCGAAGTCCGACTCCCGTAGGAGTCTGGACGAAGTCTGCCTGCAAGTGAAGTCGTGGGTGGAGTCTGGCTCCTGTAGGAGCCCGGACGAAGTCTGCCTGTAGCCGGAGTCGGGGATGAGGTCCGGCTCCCGTAGGGGTCCGGGCGAAGTCTACCTGCAATTGAAGTTGGGGGCGAAGTCCGACTCCCGTAGGAGTCCGGACGAAGTCTACCTGTAATTGAAGTCGGGGGCGAAGTCTGAAAGGAATATGCCGTATAAGCCAATCAAAATGTATAAAATAGATGGATATTTTTGTCTCCCGACAACTCATGTACTGATGTTTTAAATAAATAAAGGCATTTAGTTCATCATATGCTGCATCTTATTTTGATGAACCCCATAAATTAGGGCTATGGTTTTAGGGTTATGATGCGATCATACCAAGTGAGACCTAAAACCTTAAAACTCTAATTTTAAATATTCCTAGTCGATGGAACATTGAGTAGGGGATCAATGTTTCCGGTAAGACTGGTACATCCTGTGTATGCTCGATAGAGAGGATAATTGATCTCACAATTACTTGTGTAAGACACTAATATAAAGATGTAAGTGTTCATTAGAGAATGAATTCACTGAATTGATCCAACTAAAGAATATCTGATGGAGTCTTATCTACATGTCAACAGATTTTTTCTTATAGTGGGAATTGTGCATGTAAATCTTTTGACCTGAGACTGCCGTAGAACCTTATAAGCATGAATCCATATTTTGGATCATACTCATCATGATTTAATCATATACGGGGTGTTCTGGATATGAGGGATTGCTTTTGAAGGTTGTGAGTAGGTCAGTATGGAAACAATCACTCCTAGTAAGAGGAGATCGCATCCTATCTGCTTCAATCAAATAATGATTCAAGAAGACTTTGATCAGAGCATTATGAAAAATTAGAAATAATTTCTAATGTTTAATAAAATCGAATCATTATTATTTAATCAAGAGAAATGTGAACATAAAATTGGGTTTGACATTTTTCCATACCCAAACTTATATTCGGGATGCAGGATGATCGTAAGATCAAGTTGCACGGTAATTTTCCACTGAAGGATATTTTTGGTATTTCAACCAAAATTCCATATCTTCTAGGTAGACATGATACGTTGGTAGACGTCAATCATGTCTTGTGAGTTTGATCAAATTAAAGAGTCTAATTCAATCATTAATTAAAAGCTGCTCTGATTGATCAAAACGGTTTAGCTTGATTTGACCTAAATCGGCTAGATTGTGTTCTAACCAAATTAGTTTAAATTATACCTGGACTCACTACTGGCTAGATGTGGAACCCAATGGGTCACACACAAAGGGAATTGATCATGGGTTTAATTTGATTAAACCATGTTTGTAAGTTGAACATGCTAGCACATGTTGCAAACCCTAGCATTTAGATTCGAATTGAATTTGAATCGGGTTGCGATTTGGGCTAATTTAGAACCAATTTGAGCCAAATTGGATTTGGTCTTGAAGTGGGTTCGAAGTGTTTTAATTGGGCTTGCTGTTGGGTGCCAAAAACCAGGGAACCACATGCCTAAGAGTCTCTCTCTTGGCGTGTGGATTTGAATCCATGCGCATGAGCCACATGGCGCATGGATGGAGTTGGCACCACCTTTAGATAAGGTCTATCCTATTTTTTCTCCGTAACCTTTATTCTACGAATGTATTTCAGATGTCTTAGGAGGTGCCTAAGAGTCCTTCTGAGTATTAAACTCATCATAGAAGAATTAAGAAAAGGGATAAGGATTAAATCCATGCGCCACCTCTTGAAAGCACCCCTTTGAAATTTCAAATGGGGAGATAAGTTTTAAATTATCCATGCCCATTAATCTCTTGTGCCATTCTTCAAATTGGCACCATATATCTTGGCCATTGGATGGGCTTCCTTCCAGATCCAAAGGCATGGGTTGATGGCGCCAATAAGAGGAGCTTCGTGACTTCTCATCTGAACACCGTAAGTTAAGATCGAAGAGTCTTTCTGAAATAAGGCGTCTCTTCAATCCAACATTGATGTACACATGGCATTTCTTAACTTATGGGGTGTGAGAAATAGACAAGAGGCATGAGATAATTTGTAAGAGGGCGTGAGATGTTTTGGATTGCACCTTTACGTGCAATATAAATAGGGGTGTACGCCGAGGAGTCTCGGTGATTAAGAAATCTGCTTTCTTTCTTACAAGAGGCTCTGCTTGTCCAATTTTCTTTATTTATTCTCTCTAGCCTAGATAAGGTCCTGATAAAGGACAATAAATCTTCCAAAAGACTTATAGAATTGGAATAAAAAATTAAGGAGACAAGGAGCAAGAAAGAAAGGGAAGAAAAGGTCCAACAGTGTGACAGCAAAAGCCAAGAAAGGAGGTTCTGCCCAAATTATATTTAAATTCTGATAAATCAGACTTTAATTGTAGAGTATTTTCTAATAAGTGCTAGAGAGTTGATCGAGTCCTCGTGTGGATCAACGTTGGAGGGTGAACACATGGGCACCTGGTGGAAACCCAAACAGATTGCAGCCGGCAATTAAGCACAAATTAGGGTTTAGCGATAAGAGGTATGTTTCTATATCTTTTATTTGATATTAATGCATATTATATGGTTTAATTTTTGATAAGGTGATCTTGGAGTTAGGTTTTAATTTTATATTTTCTAATAAGTGCTAGAGAGTTGATCGAGTCCTCGTGTGGATCAACGTTGGAGGGTGAACACGTGGGCACCTGGTGGAAACCCAAACAGATTGCAGCCGGCAATTAAGCATAAAACAGGGTTTAGCGAGTCCTCGTGTGGATCAACATTGGAGGGTGAACACGTGGGCACCTGGTGGAAACGCAAACAGATTGCTGCCGGCAATTAAGCACAAATCAGGGTTTAGCGATAAGAGGTATGTTTCTATATCTTTTATTTGATATTAATGCATATTATATGGTTTAATTTTTGATAAGGTGATCTTGGAGTTAGGTTTTAATTTTATGATTTCATAATAATTGCTTTGAAATTCATGCTTCCACCATTGCATTAAAACCTTTCAGTGGTATTAGAGCCACCTTGTTAGAATTAAATCATATGATGATATGTTAATGATTTAAAGGCAAAATTATAAATATGATATGATCATTATTTATGTTTTAATATGATATTAATATGATGAGATCATATTCATTATTTCATAATTAAATCATGATGTATATAATTTTGGAATGTTGCTATGTAATATTGAATTGTGTTCACTATGATGCTATATGATGAGATCATATTCATTATTTCATAATTAAAATATGATGCATATAATTATGGAATATTGCTTTGTCATATTGAATTGTGTTCACTATGATGAGATCATATTCATTAATTCATAATTAAAATATGATGTATATAATTATGGAATGTTGCTTTGTCATATTGAATTGTGTTCACTATGATGCTATATGATGAGATCATATTCATTATTTCATAATTAAAATATGATGCATATAATTATGGAATGTTGCTTTGTCATATTGAATTATGTTCACTATGATGAGATCATATTCATTATTTCATAATTAAAATATGATGTATATAATTATGAAATATTGCTTTGTCACATTGAATTGTGTTCACTATAATGCTATATGATGAGATCATATTCATTATTTCATAATTAAAATATGATGTATATAATTATGAAATATTATTTTGTCATATTGAATTGTATTCACTATGATGCCATATGATGAGATCATATTCATTATTTCATAATTAAAATATGATGTATAAAATTATGGAATGTTGCTTTGTCATATTGAAGTGTGTTCACTATGATGCTAATTTTTTTTATTCATGTATTTATTATGATATAAAAATTAAATATGCATTGAGACCTAAAAAAAACCCTCTGTAAAATAATATTAAGTTGTAGTGTAATTAACCAATAGCAGAACCAGTCGATGATGTCTAATTGATCAATCGATGTCTAGAAAAGTGGTTCATGATTGGTAAAGAGAATGTGGTTTCTAATTAGTTTTGTTGTCTGACCTGACCAAAATTTATTGATGTCTAAGGAAAGCAACGGGGGGACCCCCACCTCTCTTCCACTTACCTGGCTGATTAGATTAATTTAATTCTTGACTGGGATGCTCGATGTTATATTCACTATATTATGGCCTTCCTTCATGCTAGGACATTACTATGTCACGAACCATATTAGGTTTGTTGTGTAACCACAAGACCAATTATGGAAACTGACATAATATTGTTCTGGCGCATCGAGATGCTTACAGCAATTTTTGAGTATAATGCTTTGTTGTGTAACCACAAAAGCATTTATATTCTATTTTGACTGTATTAAAATGAAGGGTCCTACTTAACTAAAACATTATGGTCTGTTGTGTAAACACAAGGCTATTAATGTTTTAGAGGCTAGGGTTTTTATTGAGAATTGCATGAGATGCAATTGGAAAGAGTTTCCTACCTTAAAACTTATAAAAGGTTTGTTGTGCAACCACAAGATCTTTTATAAGGAATTAGGATCTCAATCCCACTAAGAAAATCAATCAGGGTTTTCTCAAACATCATACTAGAGGGTTATGATGTCGGATAAAATTAGTGGGAGACACAATAAAATTAAAGTCCTAATTTAATTGTGTATATCATCTTGAGTTGTTCGCTTATAATGTTCTTTATTATGTAGATTAATGGCTTCTTCACTTTCACTTCGCTCCATTTTGGATACAAATAAATTGACTGGGACCAACTATGTGGACTGGTTGAGAAATCTTAAAATAGTACTTAGTCAAGAGAAGCTTTCTTACATTCTCGATACCCCTGACATTGAGCCAGTTGGGGAGGATGCCACAGAGGAAGAAAAAACCACATATAGGATGTGGCAAAATGATTCTTTAACTGTCAAGTGTATCATACTTGCCTCTATGACAAATGAGTTACAGAGGCAGCATGATATCATGGACACTCATTCCATATTACTAAATTTAAAAGAGCTTTATGGAGAACAAAGTAAGACTACAAGATATGAGATATCTAAGCAGTTATTCCATGCCAGAATGACAGAGGGGTCATCCGTACAAAACCATGTTTTGATGGTTATTGACCTGATCACTCGATTAGGTCAATTAGGTTTTGTTATGGATGGAGAGTTGAGTCAGGATCTAATCCTGCAATCACTTCTGGAATTATTTTCTCAGTTTGTCGTAAACTATCACATGAAGAAACTAAATTCTTCCTTGCCTGAGCTGTTAAATATGCTCAAAACAGCAGAGATTCATATCAAGGAGGATAAGGCTCCTCTTCTTCTTGTGAATGGGATCTCCAAGAAGAAGGTAGGAAAAAAGGGTTCTAAAAGGAGGCTGAACCCTAAAGGTGGTATAAATAAGAGACAGAAGGGAAAGAAGACCTCCGGACAGTCGACCTGCTTCCACTGCGGCAAGGCAGGTCATTGGAAAAGGAATTGCAAGGCTTATCTTGCAATAGTGAAGACTGGTGCAAATAATGCACCAAAAGGTATGTATGAGATACATACAATATTATCATTGAATTCTTCCATTTCAAACTCATGGGTATTAGATACTGCCTGTAGTTTTCATATCTACAAATCATTGCAGGGGCTGCAGAAAATTAGAAGTTTGAGGAAGGGAGACTTCGAGCTCTATGGTGCTGGAGGAGATTCTATCCAAGCAGAAGCTGTAGGGTCATATATCTTGAAGTTTCCTTCTGAGAAGATCTTAGAGCTAACAAATTGTTACTACATGCCTAAGATCATTAAAAATATTATTGCTCCTAGATTGATTTTGATGATTACAAAGCAGATTGAAGGGATACAAATAATTTTAAAATGAACAAGTCCTTATGCTCTTCAAGGGCAAAATCATAATTTCACTAAAATCTTGATTTGATAGTACCATTTGGTAGAACAAATGATTTGAAATCTATTGGTAAAAATTTCATTGTGTTTGGACTTATATTTTTGAAGTTATGAAGGTTTGAAGTGCATGAGTCGACTCATGAGTCAACTCATGGCACTGTGAGCTGATTGGCACGCAAAAATTCTCCTTGGCACGCTAGTTTTCTGGCTTGGCACGACCTGTGAGTCGACTCATGAGTCGACCCACAAGGCATGAGTCGACTCATGAGTCGACCCCTGCTAATTTGAGCCAAGAATTTCCAGAAACGTATTCTCTGGTTTTTGCAACAGAGGTCGACTCATGAGTCGACCCCTGAAGCATGAGTCGACTCATGAGTCGACCCCTGCGACGGGAATTGTCAGCAACGGCTATTTTTTTTGTCCGTTTTAATTGCCATTTATGGTTCCTAAAAATTCTCTAACGGCTCTTTATCTACCTAAATTGTTTTCTCTTGCTTCTAATGCTACAAAATGCTTAAAATGGTGAAAGAAATTGCAGATTAAATAGCAGATCAAACGTGAAATCAAAAATGAGAAGAACGGAAGAGAGGATCCAAAATCTGCACGAAAAAGCCTGAGATCAACGAAAAATCCAAAGAGAAAAAGAGAGAGGATCCACAATATACCAGAGAGATTGTGAAAGAGAAAAGCAAGATCTTTCAAGGAGAGAATTCTTCACGCCTATTGTTTCAACCTTGATCTAGAGATTGTTCAAAGCTTTCAAGAGATCTTCAATCAACAATCAACCTCTTCTTAAGCATTCAAGCGTTCATCCATTTTGAAAATCTGAAAAAGAGGTTCTTCATTTGAGTAAAGCTTTTATTATTATATTTGCTCATTTAAGGAGCTGTTATTGTATTAATCTGTGCTCTAAATTTTCTAACTCTTTGTGAGTTTTTGTTCTTGTTTTTGGAGGATTTCCAAAACAAGAAAAGGTTGATCCGAACCTGAAATCGGAGTATTTTGGGTTTACTTGTACCCGAGAAATAAGTGATCTAGCTTGGGATAGCTAGTGTCGGAGTTTCCGACGTCTTGTATTCTAGCTTGGGATAGCTAGTGTCAGAGTTTCCGACGTTTTGTATTCGGGTTGAATACAAAGGATAGTGGATTAAAATTCCCAAGTGGGATCTTGGGGAGTGGATGTAGGTGCAAGGTTAGCACCGAACCACTATAAATCCTTGTGTTTGTGGTGTGCTTTATCGCTTTATCTTATTTCTTTATTATATCCTTGCAATACTGCTTTAGTTAATTAATATTGATTTAAAGCCATTATTTTGTTCTTCATAAGTTATCTGTTGGGCTTAAAATTTTTAGAAACCCAATTCACCCCCCCCTCTTGGGTTGCATAGCTGGGCAACAAGTGGTATCAGAGCCAGTGCTCTAGCCCTTCTTTGATCTAACAATCAAAGAGCCAAAGATCTATGGCAACCCATGTTGGAACTTCTCTAGCTGAGGGGCAATCAACAAACCGACCTCCACTTTTCAATGGGTCTAATTACACCTATTGGAAAGCTCGGATGAAGATTTTCATACAAGCACTCGACTATGATATGTGGAGTATCATAGTGAATGGTCCTCACACACCCACCAAGATTATAGATGGTGAGGAGTCAACCAAACCCGAGAAAGAATGGGATGAGGTTGACAAGAAATTGGCACAATTAAATGCCAAAGCCATGAATATTCTTTATTGTGCACTAGATGCTAGTGAATTTAATCGCATTTCTACCTGTGCATCTGCTAAAGAAATATGGAATAGGTTAGAAGTCACCCATGAGGGAACAAATCAAGTAAAAGAGTCTAAAATAAACATGCTTATACATAAATATGAATTGTTCAAAATAGAGCATGATGAGTCCATAACTGCTATGTTTACTCGTTTTACTGATATAATCAATGGTTTAAAGAGTCTTGGCAAATCTTATACTAACAGTGAACTTGTAAGGAAGATTCTCAGGTCACTGCCAAGAACTTGGGAAGCCAAGGTGACTGCCATCCAAGAAGCAAAGGACTTGAACACTCTACCTCTAGAAGAGCTTCTTGGATCCTTGATGACTCATGAACTTAGCATGATGCAACATCAAGAGGATGAAGTCAAAAAGAAAAGAACCATTGCCCTCAAATCCACAACTTCACCTGATTATGAAACGGATGACTTTGAAGATGAAGATCAGGATGAGGAAATGGCTCTCATCACCTGGAAATTTAAGAAGTTTCTAAGAAAAAAGAAACAGGGGATGAGAAAGAAATTCACAAAAGGGGATCAAAACAAAGAAAAGGAGAAAGATCAAACCCCTATATGCTACGAGTGCAAGAAGCCAGGACATTTCAGATCAATTGAAGAAAGGTCCAAAGAAGTTCAAAAAGAAGGCAATGATGGCGACCTGGAGTGCGAGTGATGACTCAAGCTCCGACGAGGAAACCTCAACAGAACAAGCCAATCTGTGTCTGATGGCACATGAAAATGAGGTAACTTCTGAATCCACTAGTGAATTTACTTTTGAAGAATTGCATGAAGCATTCTATGATTCAATTGATGAATTAAAGAAACTAGGGAAGAAAAACAAAGAGCTAAAATTGGAAAATCAGTCCTTAGTGAAACAAATTGAAAATCTTTCAATTAAAAAATTCACCTTGATTCAAGAAAATCAAAACTTAAAGGATGAAATAAACAAGCTGAAATCTATAGTAGATAAGTTCACCTTAAGTTCAAACAAGCTAAATATGATCCTTGAAAATCAGAAAGCTATATATGATAAAGCTGGACTTGGTTATAAACCCCTGAAGAAACAAAAATTTCTGAAGGATATTTATTCAAGTAACAAGTCTACAAATATTACTTGTTTTAAATGTGGAAGAATAGGACATAAATCATACACATGTCTTATTAACAAATATGCAAACACAAAGAAAATATGGGTTCCAAAAGGAACCATTCTGACTAACCTGAAAGGACCCAAGAAAGCTTGGGTACCTAAGACAGAAACTTGATCTGTGCTTGCAGGTGTGTCTAGCATCCCAAGAAGGAAACAGAAAATGGTATCTTGACAGCGGATGCTCGAGACACATGACTGGTGATGAATCACAATTCATCACGCTTGATGCTAAGGATGGAGGGATGGTCACCTTTGGAGATAATGGCAAAGGAAAGATCATCGGGATAGGTAACATTGGTATCACTCCCTCCAAATACATTGAGAATGTTTTATTAGTTAAAGGTTTAAAGCATAACTTACTTAGCATTAGTCAATTCTGTGATAAAGGATATAAAGTAAGTTTTGAATCATCTGTTTGCATTGTGATGAGTCCTATTAACGATGGCATTAAATTTATAGGACATAGGCATGGCAATGTTTATATGGTAGACTTGAATGATTTAACTAAATTAGACATGCAATGCCTAGTTTCCTTAAGTGCTAAAATAAATGAGACTAGTTGGCTGTGGCATCGTAGACTTGCACACATTAGCATGCATTCTCTCTCAAAATTAATTAAAAAGGATTTAGTTCTCGGTTTGCCAAAACTAAATTTTGAAAAAGATAAAATTTGTGATGCATGCCAATTAGGTAAACAAACTAGAGTATCATTTAAATCCAAAAACACTGTTTCAACTTCTAGACCTTTAGAGCTCTTACATATGGATTTATTTGGACCAACAAGAACCACCAGTCTAGGAGGAAAACGATATGGATTTGTAATAATTGATGATTACTCTCATTTTACTTGGGTTTTCTTTTTAGCTCACAAAAATGAAATTTTTCAAATTTTCACTAAATTTCATCGAAAAGTCACTAATGAAAAAGGGTTTTCAATTCAAAATATTAGAAGTGATCATGGAACAGAATTTGAAAATCATGACTTTGAAAATTTTTGTGATAAAAATGGAATTGGCCATAACTTCTCTGCTCCTAGGACACCTCAACAAAATGGGGTAGTTGAAAGAAAAAATAGAACCTTAGAAGAAATGGCCCGTACCATGCTTTGTGAAAGCAACCTTCCAAGATATTTTTGGACGGAAGCTATTAACACAGCATGTTACATTTTAAATCATGCTTTAATTAGACAATTTTTAAAGAAAACCCCCTATGAACTTTGGAAAGGAAGAAAACCAAATATTGCATATTTTCATGTTTTTGGTTGCCGATGTTTTGTATTAAATAATGGCAAAGAAAAACTTGGTAAATTTGATGCAAAATCAGATGAAGCAATCCTTCTAGGTTACTCCTCCACTAGTAAAGCATTTAGAGTTTTCAACAAAAGACTTTAGTAGTTGAGGAGTCCATACATGTTGTCTTTGATGAATCTAACGATCTTCCTTCAAGGAAGAATGAGGGTGTTAATGATGCAGATCCACTAATAGAAGGTATGAAGGAGATCACTCTGAAAGACTCAGCAACTCCAGAAGACAAGGATCAAGAAGTCAAACAAAATGAGAAAGGTGAAGAAATTCAAGAACAACCTCAAGGTACAAATGACTTACCCAAAGAATGGAGGTATGCTAACAACCACCCTAAGGAGTTAATAATTGGTGATCCTATGCATGGGGTAAAAACCTGTTCTTCACTTAGAGATGTACTTAATCATTGTGCGTTTGTATCTCAACTTGAACCTAAAACTTTTGAAGAGGCTGAAAATGACCATAACTGGATTAATGCTATGCAAGAAGAACTTAATCAATTTGAAAGAAATAATGTTTGGACCTTAGTAACAAGACCTAAAGATTATTCAATAATTGGCACAAAATGGGTCTTTAGAAACAAATTAGATGAGCATGGAAATGTAATTAGAAATAAAGCAAGACTGGTTGCTAAGGGATATAATCAAGAAGAAGGAATTGATTTTGATGAAACCTTTGCACCTGTTGCTAGATTAGAAGCCATTAGACTTCTACTTGCTTATGCTTGCTTTATGAAATTCAAACTATTTCAAATGGATGTTAAAAGTGTATTTTTAAATGGATATATTTCTGAAGAAGTATATGTAGAACAACCCCCTGGATTTGAAGATCATGCTTTTCCCAATCATGTCTTTAGATTAAATAAAGCTTTATATGGTCTAAAACAAGCACCTAGAGCATGGTATGAAAGGCTAAGCAAATTTCTACTAAATAATGGTTTCTCAAGAGGCAATGTGGATACAACTCTATTTATTAAAAGAAACCAAAATGATATGCTAATTATACAAATTTATGTTGATGACATAATTTTTGGGTCTACTAATGAATCCCTTTGTCAAGACTTTGCTAAGCTTATGCAGGGAGAGTTCGAGATGAGCATGATGGGAGAACTCACCTTATTCCTCGGACTCCAAATCAAACAATCAAAAGAGGGAATCTCCATCACCCAAAGCAAGTACACCAAGGAACTACTTAAAAGATTTGGAATGGAGAACTGCAAACCAATTGGCACACCAATGAGTCCCTCATGTAAGCTTGACAAGGATGATGAAGGTAAAAGCGTAGACTTAAAATATACTATAGAGGTATGATTGGCTCATTATTATATTTAACTGCAAGTAGGCCTGATATCATGTTTAGTGTTTGCTTATGTGCAAGATATCAATCTAATCCTAAGGAATCTCATTTGAATGCTGTTAAAAGAATCCTTAGATACTTAAATGATACACAAACTATAGGGTTATGGTACTCTAAGGACTCACAAATTAATTTGTTAGGATATTCTGATGCTGATTTTGCTGGATGTAAATTAGATAGAAAAAGCACAAGTGGAACTTGCCAATTTCTTGGAGTAAATCTAATCTCATGGTTTAGCAAGAAACAAAATTCGGTGGTACTGTCTACGGCTGAGGCCGAATACATTGCAGCCGGAAGTTGTTGTGCTCAAATCTTGTGGATTAAGCAACAACTCGAAGATTTTGGAATCAAACTTAATGAAACACCAATAAGATGTGACAATACAAGTGCCATAAATCTATCTAAAAATCCAATTCAACACTCAAGATCTAAACATATTGAAATAAGACATCATTTTATAAGAGAACATGTTCAAAACAAAAATGTAATTCTTGAATATGTTTGCACTGAAAATCAATTAGCTGATATCTTTACAAAGGCCCTTAGTGAGGATAGATTTTGTGAAATTAGGAGAAATCTAGGAATTCTAGATCCATTTGCATAAAATTTCTCAATTTCCAAAGAATTGATTAAAGCTCAATTTTCAACATCTATCCTAGTCCAAAATGCTCAAATTTATCATTCTAAAAACTTATCATTGAGCAAAATTCCTTCACTCAAAATTTCAAATTTTTTTGGAATTTATTCACATTTTTTTTGATTTTCTGAACTTCATGAGTCGACCCCCATGAGTCGACTCAATGGCAAACTTGTAAATCCCACAAACTTTCCACGGGTTCATTGTTCTTAAACAGGAAACCCTGTTCGTGAGACGACTCATCTTCCCATCATCTTTCTTCCGAAAGCCGTCCTCTCCAACTCTTTTTGCTCCAAATCCAAGGATCAATTCTGAGGCAATTCTCCCTCCTCCTCTCCACCAAAAATCACCTCCTTGAAAAGGATTTTTCTGTGCTTTCTCGCAGTGATTGGCACGGGTAGAACGTGCCCTAGAACTTCACCGTTCATTCAAAATTCACTTCTTTTCTCCACCAAAATTCTTCTTTACTCTTTTGTGATCCCTCCTCCACTGAATTCAAGTCTTCTTGTCTGCTATTTTTTTTGAATATGGCTCCAAAGATGAAACTTCCCCAAAGAAGGAAATCAATCCGAGAGCCTGAGGAAATTGTCCGAAAAAAAAGGCATGCTCAGTCTTCCAGTGTTCCCGATCCAATTTCAGTACCTGCTCAAGGTCCCTCCCAATCCTCCATAAGCCCCAGTGTAAATCCTCTTTCTGATAGAAAAGTAGAATCCGAGAAAAATATAGATTTTCGGTTCTTTGAGAAAGAAGGCTTTACTTTTGCTACCAAGATCAAAAATCAAGGATGGGAACTTTACTGCTCCCTTAAGGAAGTCACCTATGTTGATCTAGTCAGAGAGTTCTACCAGAACCTAAATTATGGAAATGGGTCAGTGACTTCAACTGTAAAGGGAATTGACATATGCTTGGATTCTAGTATATTGGGAGAAATACTTCAGTTGCCTAGTGAAGGATACTCATATATGGAACTCCCAATTAAAGAAGAGGGGATCAGAATTATCTTAGGAGAAGCTTTTTCAGGAAGTTTAAACAGATTGGAAGCAAAGCTACTGTCCATTGAGATGAGGGTCCTGCATCAGATTGTGACAAAACTATTCTTTCCTAGGAGTGGTAGACATGACTTACTATCTGGCAGAGATATATGTGTCATATTTCATATCATCACTCAGACCCCCCTAAACCTCCCTGCACTTATGATAGAGGCCATGAGAGAAACTTTGAACAGATCCAAGGCACACTTGCCTTATGGTATGGCCCTTACTAGAGTTTTTAGGAGGTTTGGAGTTAACTGTGAGGGGGAGACACTTACCAAGCTCTCACATGTGGACACTTTCAACCAACACAGCCTGCACAGAATGGGAATTACAAAGACTGATGGTGGTTGGATCAAGGGCTCTGAAGAAAGAGCTGAGGAGAGAGCTGAGGAAAGAGCTGAAGACAGAACTGAAGGCAGAATAGAAGAAGAAGGTCCATCTTTTCCTGTACATGATTTAAGGGCAGCATCACCAGATACTCAGCTCATTCCTGATACTGAGGCTGGCCCTTCTGAGTTTACTAGGATGCCCACACCAGTGTATCAGCCAGAGAGTAGAGCACCGCATTCAGAGTTCAGACTGGCTGATGATCAGATCGAGCATATTTCACAGCGTGTGGCTTTTTTGCTGTCTAGCCAGTGGAGTAGTACTTCTTTTGCACATGGAGCTACCTCTTCTGATCAGACCATTACTCCCCACATCTCCACTATATTTCAGATGATTTCAGACCAGTCCATCAGGATTCAGCAGCTTGAGGACACTGTTTTGAGACTGACTGGGAGAGTTCTTGACTTGCAGGGGCAAGTCTTTGATTTGGCCCATCCTCAGCCATAGGAGTCTACTATTGAGGTCACAGACCTCACTGCAGAAGCTGGAAGGCTCAGAGGAGCACTAGAGGGAGGATATGAATTACTGAGGAAAGAGATCCGAGGATCGAGTGAGCATGCTACCACTCAGTTCACTGCTCTACTTCAATCTGTTTCCAGAGCACTGAACGTACTTGATTCTATCAGACTCATGGTATCAGCCCTAGCATCTCAGCGTTCTCAGCCACCCAGTTCATCTCGTTCTCCTGCTCGTGGCAGAGGCAGACGGGGTAGAGGACGCATTTCTGATCCATCATCTTCTCATACTATCTCTGATGACTCCGATCATTGACTTTTCTAAATCCTAAGTGTTAGTATTTTGTTCTAGGATCTATACCTTGGGGCCATGTATTGAAAATTAGCTGATTGAATTTTATGTAATGGAAATAATTATATTTTTAATGGAATCATCTTTCACTTATATTTCTACCTTTTGTAATGATGTTGATCATATTATGGTTATATATTCTCTTCATTGAAATATTGTCTTTTCCTTGTTGTTGTTTGTAGTTGATAAGGGGGAGCAAACATCTGTGAAAAACTCTAAAGAAGAAGAAATTAAAGAATATTTCAGAAAAAGAAAAGAAAGAGTTAACTATGTTTGATGATGTCAAAAAGGGGGAGAAATTAAACAAAAACAAAAATTAAAATTAGACAAAAAGCAAAATCCTAAATTATGAGAAAAAGGGGGAGAAATTAAACAAAAACAAAAATTGAAATTAGACAAAAAAAGCAAAATCCTAAATTATGAGAAAAAGGGGGAGAAATTAAACAAAAACAAAGATTGGAGAAATTAAAACAAATATTGGAGAAATTAAAGAAAATTGAAAGATTAAACCAAACTTGAGAAATTAAACAAAAATTGAAAGATTAAAAATATATATATATTGGGAAACAAATATTGGAGAAATTAAAAAACAAGGATTGAAAGATTAAACAAAACTTTGAGAAATTTGGTATCGAAATTTGGTATTAGACAGAACTTAAAAAAAAAAAGTCATCCATCAAAAGCAAAATCATAAGTACAATGCAAATAAGTATTTTTTTATATATGCTCTGATATATTTCAAAATTCAAACTTGCTCTGATACATCTTTTGAAATTTTACTCACCTTGATACATCTTAAGAAATTTGTTTTACTCTGATACATCTTACAATTTCTTGCTCTGATACATGATAAAATTTAATCCGATACAGTGTGAAGGTTTCTCTGATAAATTTTTGATCTGATACAGTGAGAAAGTTTCTCTGATATATTATAACATTTGCTCTGATACAGTGTGAAATTTTCTCTGACACTTGCTCTAATACAGTGTGAAATTTTCTCTGATATATTATAAAATTTTCTTGCTCCGATACATTGTAAAATCGTTTCTAATATTATTGTAAAAATTATTTCTCTTGCTCTGATACATTGCAAAATTTATTTCTCTTCTCTTGCTCTGATATATCTTGAACTCAAAATGATCTAATACCCTTTTCAAATCTTTAAGAAAATGGACAAACTATTTTTGCATTTATATTACATGCCAAAAGAATCATACTCTTTTCAAGCATATACACTTATAATAGATTCTTTTGAAATTAATGCATTAACACAAATATTTTTGTTCAAATGTTTTGTCATCATCAAAAAGGGGGAGATTGTTGCTCCTAGATTGATTTTGATGATTACAAAGCAGATTGAAGGGATACAAATAATTTTAAAATGAACAAGTCCTTATGCTCTTCAAGGGCAAAATCATAATTTCACTAAAATCCTGATTTGATAGTACCATTTGGTAGAACAAATGATTTAAAATCTATTGGTGAAAATTTCATTGTGTTTGGACTTATATTTTTGAAGTTATGAAGGTTTGAAGTGCATGAGTCGACTCATGAGTCAACTCATGGCACTGTGAGCTGATTGGCACGCAAAAATTCTCCTTGGCACGCTAGTTTTCTGGCTTGGCACGACCTGTGAGTTGACTCATGAGTCGACCCACAAGGCATGAGTCGACTCATGAGTCGACCCCTGCTAATTTGAGCCAAGAATTTCCAGAAACGTATTCTCTGGTTTTTGCAACAGAGGTCGACTCATGAGTCGACCCCTGAAGCATGAGTCGACTCATGAGTCGACCCCTGCGATGGGAATTATCAGCAATGGCTATTTTTTTTTGCCCGTTTTAATTGCCATTTATGCTTCCTAAAAATCCTCTAACGGCTCTTTATCTACCTAAATTGTTTTCTCTTGCTTCTAATGCTACAAAATGCTTAAAATGGTGAAAGAAATTGCAGATTAAATAGCGAATCAAACGTGAAATCAAAAATGAGAAGAACAGAAGAGAGGATCCAAAATCTGCACGAAAAAGCCTGAGATCAACGAAAAATCCAAAGAGAAAAAGAGAGAGGATCCACAATATACCAGAGAGATTGTGAAAGAGAAAAGCAAGATCTTTCAAGGAGAGAATTCTTCACGCCTATTGTTTCAACCTTGATCTAGAGATTGTTCAAAGCTTTCAAGAGATCTTCAATCAACAATCAACCTCTTCTCAAGCATTCAAGCGTTCATCCATTTTGAAAATCTAAAAAAGGGGTTCTTCATTTGAGTAAAGCTTTTATTGTTATATTTGCTCATTTAAGGAGCTGTTATTGTATTAATCTGTGCTCTAAATTTTCTAACTCTTTGTGAGTTTTTGTTCTTGTTTTTGGAGGATTTCCAAAACAAGGAAAGGTTGATCCGAACCTGAAATCGGAGTGTTTTGGGTTTACTTGTACCCGGGAAACAAGTGATCTAGCTTGGGATAGCTAGTGTCGGAGTTTCCGACGTCTTGTATTCTAGCTTGGGATAGCTAGTGTCGGAGTTTCCGACGTTTTGTATTCGGGTTGAATACAAAGGATAGTGGATTAAAATTTCCAAGTGGGATCTTGGGGAGTGGATGTAGGTGCAAGGTTAGCACCGAACCACTATAAATCCTTGTGTTTGTGGTGTGCTTTATCGCTTTATCTTATTTCTTTATTATATCCTTGCAATACTGCTTTAGTTAATTAATATTGATTTAAAGCCATTGTTTTGTTCTTCATAAGTTATCTGTTGGGCTTAAAATTTTTAGAAACCCAATTCACCCCCCCCTCTTGGGTTGCATAGCTGGGCAACAAATATTGTATCTGTACCCTTGTTGATAAAACAAGGATATCAAATATCTATAATGAGCAATGGTTGCTCGATTAATTTTTCTAATGAAATAATTTGTCATGGCATTTTTGACAATGGTTTGTTGACTCTATGCTTGAATGATAATATTTTTCATGTTGATGAAAATAGTAAACATAGGAGAGATAATGTAAATAAAACCTTACTTTGGCATTGTCGACTTGGTCATATTAATGAGACTAGAATTAACAAGTTTTACAAAGAAAAATTCTTTGATTCTTATGATTGTGAATCATTAGGAACTTGTGAATCATGTCTCATGGGTAAAATGACCAAGACTTCATTTAGTGGACATGGAGATAGGACAAACGAGTTGTTAGGACTTGTACATATAGATGTATGTGGCCCTATGACAACTCATGCCAGAGGTGGATACTCATATTTTATTACATTTGCAGATAATTTATCTAGGTTTGGATATGTGTATCTTATGAAACATAAATCCGAAGCCTTTGATAAATTCAAAGAGTATCAAAGCATGGTCGAAAAACAAACTGGAAAAAGTATAAAAATCTTTCGATCTGATCGAGGAGGAGAATACTTGTCCAATGAATTTTTAGACCATCTTAAAGCAAAGGGAATTATCTCTGAATGGATACCTCCTTATATGCCATAATTAAATGGTGTAGCCGAAAGGAGGAACCGTACCTTATTAGATATGGTACGATCCATGATGTGCTTCACTGAATTACCTACTTCCTTCTGGGGTTATGCTTTAGAAACTGCAGTAATTATCTTAAATAAAGTACCTTCTAAATCTGTATCTAGCACTCCATATGAAATATGGAGAGGTAAGAAGCCCAATCTTAAATATTTTAAGATATGGGGATGTTCAGCATATGTTAAAAGAAATTTTGGATATAAACTAGATACTAGAGCAAATAAATGTTTGTTTGTAGGATATCCTAAGTATAGTATAGGATATCTATTCTACCACCCTACTGAACAAAAGGTATTTGTAAGTAGGCATGCCACCTTCATGGAGAAAGAATTTATCCTAGAAAGAGGCAGTGGGAGAAATATTGAAATTAATGAAGTTCAACAAAAACAAATAGATATTTCTCAACCAAATATTCACATAAATAAAGAAGAACTAGAACACATAACTCCTATCCGTAGGTCAGAGAGGGTACGACATGTACCTATAAGGTATGGGTTCATTATTGAGAATAATGAAGCCCAAGTCATTGAGAATGACGAACCTTTGACCTATACAGAAGCTGTCATAAGTAAGGACTCAGACAGATGGCAGGATGCTATGAAATCCGAAATGGACTCCATGTACACCAACAAAGTATGGACTTTGGTTGATGCACCAGAAGGGGTAAACCCTATTAGGTGCAAATGGGTCTATAAGAAAAAGATTGGAGCAGATGGTCAAATAGAAACCTATAAAGCTAGATTGGTAGCTAAAGATTTCAGACAAAAATAGGGTATTGATTATGATGAAACTTTTTCACCGGTTGCCATGCTCAAATCTATTCAGATAATGCTTGCAATAGTAGCATACTATGATTATGAAATATGGCAAATGGATGTGAAGACCGCCTTCTTAAATGGTTTTCTAGAAGAGGAGGTCTACATGTCACAGCCAGAGGGTTTTGTCTCAAATGAAGACCAAATCTAGTATGCAGGCTTAAGAAATCTATTTATGGATTAAAGCAAGCCTCAAGGAGTTGGAACATCCATTTTGATGTAACAATCAAAGAATTTGGCTTCATCAAAAATGTAGATGAACCTTGTGTGTATAAGAAGACTAGTGGGAGTGCCCTAGTTTTCTTGGTTCTGTATGTAGATGACATACTCCTTATTGAGAATGATATCTCAATGTTACAAACAGTCAAATTATGGCTATCAAATAACTTTTCCATGAAAGACTTGGGGAAGCATCCTATATACTTGGTATAAAGATCTATAGAGATAGATCTAAAAAGATGCTAGGCTTATCTCAGTCTAGGTACATTGACTAATACTGAAAAGATTCAGTATGAATGAAAGTAAAAGAGATTATTTACCCATGAGTCAAGGCATACATCTCTCTAAGAAGATGTCTCCTAAGACAACTGAAGAGAGAAATAGAATGAGTTTATTCCTTATGCTTCGGCTGTAGGATCAATAATGTATGCTATGTTATGTACCAGGCCTGATGTAGCTTATGCCTTAGGCATAGCCAGTAGATTTCAGGCTGATCTAGGAGAGGATCATTGGAAGGCTATGAAAAATATTCTAAAGTACTTAAGAAGGACTAAGGATATTTTTCTCATATATGGTGGATCTGATCTTAAACTAGAAGGATACTCTGATTCTAGTTTTCAATTAGACCCAGATGATAGCAAATCCATTTCAGGGTATGTCTTTACTTTGAATGGTGGAGCAGTGAGTTGGAAGAGTTCTAAGCAGCAAACAGTAGCTGACTCAACCACAGAGGCAGAATACATAGCTGCAAGTGAAATCGCCAAGGAAGCTGTCTGGATGAAGAAGTTCATCACTCAATTAGGCGTTATTTCTGAGATTGAAAACCCAGTACCACTTTATTGTGATAATACTGGAGCAGTTGCTTAAGCAAAGGAACCCAGGTCTCACCATAAATCCAATCACATTTTGAGATGCTTCCATCTCATTCGTGAAATAATTGAAAGACAAGATGTTATTATTGAACGAGTAGACACAAAGAACAACATAGCGGATCCATTCACTAAAGCTTTACCACAGCAGCAATTCGATCACCATCTAGATTGTATGGGGTTGAAATATAAGGGAGATTGGCTTTAGTGCAAGTGGGAGATTGAAAGGAATATGCCCTATAAGCCAATCAAAATGTATAAAATAGATGGATATTTTTGTCTCCCGACAACTCATGTACTGATATTTTAAATAAATAAAGATATTTAGTTCATCATATGCTGCATCTTATTTTGATGAACCCCATAAATTAGGGTTATGGTTTTAGGGTTATGATGCAATCATACCAAGTGAGACCTAAAACCTTAAAACTCTAATTTTAAATATTCCTAGTCGATGAAACATTGAGTAGGGGATCAATGTTTCCAGTAAGACTGGTACATCCTGTGTATGCTCGATAGAGAGGGTAATTGATCTCACAATTACTTGTGTTTGACACTAATATAAAGATGTAAGTGTTCATTAGAGAATGAATTCACTGAATTGATCCTATTAAAGAATATCTGATGGAGTCTTATCTACATGTCAACAGATTTTTTCTTATAGTGGGAATTGTGCATGTAAATCTTTTGACCTGAGACTGCCGTAGAACCTTATAAGCATGAATCCATATTTTGGATCATACTCATTCATGATTTAATCATGTACGGGGTGTTCTGGATATGAGAGATTGCTTATGAAGGTTGTGAGTAGGTCAATATGGAAACGATCACTCCTAGTAAGAGGAGATCGCATCCTATCTGCTTCAATCAAATAATGATTCAGGAAGACTTTGATCAGAGTATTATGAAAAATTAGAAATAATTTCTAATATTTAATAAAATTGAATCATTATTATTTAATCAAGAGAAATGTGAACATAAAATTTGGTTTGACATTTTTCCATACCCAAACTTATATTCGGGATGCAGGATGATCGTAAGATCAAGTTGCACAGTAATTTTCCACTGAAGGGTATTTTTGGTATTTCCATCAAAATTCTATATCTTTCAGGTAGACATGATACATTGCTAGATGTCAATCATGTCTTGTGAGTTTGATCAAATTAAAGAGTTTAATTCGATCATTAATTAAAAGCTGTTCTGATTGATCAAAACGGTTCAGCTTGATTTGACCTAAATCGGCTAGATTGTGTTCTAACCAAATTAGTTTAAATTTACTTGGACTCACTGCTGGCTAGATGTGAAACCCAATGGGTCACACACAAAGGGAATTGATCATGGGTTTAATTTGATTAAACCATGTTTGCAAGTTGAACATGCTAGCACATGTTGCAAACCCTAGCATTTAGATTCGAATTGAATTCGAATCGGATTCCGATTTGGGCTAATTTAGAACCAATTTGAGCCAAATTGGATTTGGTCTTGAAGTTGGTTCGAAGTGGTTTAATTGGGCTTGCTGTTGGGTGCCAAAAACCAGGAACCATAAGCCTAAGAGTCTTTCTCTTGGCGTGTGGATTTGAATCCATGCGCATGAGCCACATGGCGCATGGATGGAGTTGGCGCCACCTTTAGATAAGGTCTATCCTATTTTTTCTCCATAACCTTTATTCTACGAATGTATTTCAGATGTCTTAGGAGGTGCCTAAGAGTCCTTCTGAGTATTAAACTCATCGTAGAAGAATTAAGAAAAGGGATAAGGATTAAATCCATGCGCCACCTCTTGAAAGCGCCCCTTTGAAATTTCAAATGGGGAGATAAGTTTTAAATTATCCACGCCCATTAATCTCTTGCGCCATTCTTCAAATTGGCACCATATATCTTGGCCATTGGATGGGCTTCCTTTCAGATCCAAAGGCATGGGTTGATGGCGCCAATAAGAGAAGCTTCGTGACTTCTCATCTGAACACCGTAAGTTAAGATCGAAGAGTCTTTCTGAAATAAGGCGTCTCTTCAACCCAACTTTGATGTACACATGGCATTTCTTAACTTATGGGGCATGAGAAATAGACAAGAGGCGTGAGATAATTTATAAGAGGGTGTGAGATGTTTTGGATTGCACCTTTACGTGCAATATAAATAGGGGTGCACGCCGAGGAGTCTCGGTGATTAAGAAATCTTCTTTCTTTCTTACAAGAGGCTCTGCTTGTCCAATTTTTTTTTTCATTCTCTCTAGCCTAGATAAGATCCTGATAAAGGACAATAAATCTTCCAAAAGGCTTAGAGAATTGGAATAAAAAATTAAGGAGACAAGGAGCAAGAAAGAAAGGGAAGAAAAGGTCCAACAGTGTGACAGCAAAAGCTAAGAAAGGAGGTTTTGCCCAAATTGCATTTAAATTCTGATAAATTAGAATTTAATTGCAGAGTATTTTCTAATAAGTGCTAGAGAGTTGATCGAGTCCTCATGTGGATCAACGTTGGAGGGTGAACACGTGGGCACCTGGTGGAAACCCAAACAGATTGCTGCCGGCAATTAAGCACAAATCAGGGTTTAGCGATAAGAGGTATGTTTCTATATCTTTTATTTGATATTAATGCATATTATATGGTTTAATTTTTGATAAGGTGATCTTGGAGTTAGGTTTTAATTTTATGATTTCATAATAATTGCTTTGAAATCCGTGCTTCCGCCATTGCATTAACACCTTTCAAAGTCTGGCTCCCGTAGGAGTCCGGACGAAGTCTGCTGCAAGTGAAGTCGTGGGCGGAGTCCGGCTCCCGTAGGAGTCTGGACGAAGTCTGCCTGCAGCCGGAGTCGTGGGCGGAGTCCGGCTCCCGTAGGAGTCCGGACGAAGTCTGCCTGCAGCCAGAGTCGGGGACGAGGTCCGGCTCTCGTAGGAGTCTGGGCGAAGTCTACCTGCAATTGAAGTTGGGGGCGAAGTCCGGCTCCCGTAGGAGTCCAGACAAAGTCTACTTGTAATTAAAGTCAGGGCGAAGTCGGCTCCCGTAGGAGTCCGAACGAAGTCTGCCTGCAAGTGAAGTCGTGGGCGGAGTCCGGCTCCCGTAGGAGTCCGGACGAAGTCTGCCTGCAGCCGGAGTCATGGGCAGAGTCCGACTCCCGTAGGAGTCCAGGCGGGGTCTAGAAGGTGGTCGATCATCATGGAAACTTGGGTGGAGTCCGTCCGTCGTGAAAAATCCAGTCGACGCTGGTGGGGGCTTATCCGTCGACAAAACTTGGGAGTGTTGCGGAGGCTCGGCCGCCAGAGAGGTTCGGAGGATGTCGCGAAGGTCGGAAGTTGGTAGAATCCCCGGAGGGTCATTCCTGTCATGAACTTCGGCTGGAGGGTATTTTATACCCAACACCAGTCCCCCTACTTCTAAGTTCGAGTTTTGAATGAAGTACAGAGAAATTTTCACAGCCGAAGTTGTCCCCTTGAATCCTGTGCACGATCGTCCTCAGATATTCTGGCATTTAATGCGCACGTGCTGGAGTCTTTTCAAATCGAAGCGATCCGAAGGGACCTTTCAGAATTCTCGCTGGTGCGTTGGCCCAGGTACGATGCAGTAATGGCTCTGTCAACTGTCAACCACTTTTAGCCGCTTGCGGAGGCGAGTGGGACATGTGGCGAGCGTGGGTCGGCCTGGGGAGATCCGTGATCATTATAGTGCCGGATCCCAGGGTCTATTTAAACCCGCCTTTCCGCCTTCAGGAGTCTCATTCCTCCTGAGAGTTCTGTTGGTGTCTGCCTTCTCTCCGAGAGCTCTAACCCTCTTTGGCATCCACCTTGGCCCTAAGCGTTCTTCGAGTCATCCCTGTCCTCGCCCTCTGCATCCTTCGGAGCGATCTAGGTTAGTCCCGGAACCTTCATTTTTCTTCTTGCCATTTAGGGGCCTTTTCTCCTCCATTTTTCTTCTGCCGCATTCCTCTGGTTTGGTCCCCCGCAAACCTTTCGCCCCTTGTCCCGCCTGATTTCTCCAGGATCTTTAGGGTCTTTGTTTGAAATATCTTCCGGCACCTCCACCTTTAGTGGTTCCAGGAGTTCGTCCGCCTCAGCCCCCCAGAACCCCCTCACCGTAGATGAACCCTCATCTAGGGCTGGGCCTCGCCCGATTTTTGCGTCGGGTGCCATTCCCTGTTCTCTGACTCCGGATGAACTTCTACTGATAAGGGTTCAGTATGGAGTTCCTCCAGAGTATGATCTGGAGCTTCCTGGTCCCGCCGACCAGGCTAGCACCCCTCCACCTGGCCATTTCTACCTGTATCAGGAAGCCTTCCGTGCCGGACTCCGGCTTCCACTTCCACCCTTCGTCGTCGCCCTTTTTCATTTTTTGGATATTTCTTTAGCTTCAGTAGCGCCGAATTCCTTTAGGTTTTTGATAGGGTTCCTCTCCCTTTGCCATGTAGTCGAAGTTCAGCCATCTCTTTCTTTGTTTAAGTATTTTTACACCTTCAAGCGCCACCCCTCGGTGAAGGACTGGTGGTATTTCTCCCCCAGTTTGGTAAGAAGGGGTTGCTGAACTCTTTAATCCATAACTGGATGGGGAAGTACCTTTTTGTCCACTGCCCGATCTTGAGGCTGGGATTGCCCCCTTGGGGCTCCCTGAGGGACTCTATCTGTCGGGCTCCTAGCCTGGGGAGGATGACCTTCAGGCCGCTCGGAGGCTTCTTGGTTATTCGGCTCTTTCTCTTCCCAACCTTCTGAAGGAGCAATTTTTGTTCAACATCGGCCTGAGTCCCCTGGATCCTGCGAGTATCCCATCTTTCCTTTCCTCTTTTTTTTTTCTGCTCTTCTCTTCTTTCTTTCTTTTTTTTTTTTTTGCATGCCACTTCTTCCTTTTTTACCCCGTCATTAATTTTTTCTTCTTTTTTCTCTCTCTCTTTTTTTTTTTTTTTTTTTTAGGGATGGACGCCGAAGCAGCACGGATACTCGCCAGGGGTCTCAAGGCCCACAAAAGAAAAGGCACCACGGCCTCCGGATCGGTAAAGAAGGCTAGAACGGAGGAGACGAGCTCGGCCACGCCTGCCCAGGCGGCCTTCACAGTTGACGTTCCTTCGGATGCCGAACCTCCGGCTCCCCGGGCCTCTTCTAGACGTCCCCCCACTGAGGTTTCCATTTTGGGGGTCCATTCCGCGGAGGCGCCCGAGGTCGAGAGGGGGAGGAGAAGAAAGTCGGTGGCCCGCAGGGTGAGTAGCCACCGGGCCGCCATCGAAGAGTCCCACGGTTCTGAAGAAGAGCCGGGGGAGAATCCCTTCAATGATAGGGACTTGATAAAGTGGCTGATTGATGGCTGCATCCTGCCCGAGGTCGTCTAGAGGATTGATCACGCCGATCCCGAACAGCGGGTTTGGGACTCCCTAGGGTCCTTTCTCGAGGTAAACAAATTCACCTTCCCCCTTCTCCTCGCTCCTTCGTTTAATTAGTTTCTCAACTTTCATTCTGACCTCCTAGCCGCCCTTGCAGATCGGGCACCAGCTCCTTGCCAATATCGAGGCGACGAATCGGGTGAGGAGGGACGCCATCCAGGCGGAAGAGAGTCATCGGGCCGAAGTCGCTCGCCTCAATGAAAAGGCAGCCGAGGTAGTCACCCTCCAAGAGGCCCTGGAGAAAGAAAAGCAGGCCCTGGAGAAAGAGAAGCAGACCTCGGAAGAGACGGTGAGGAAGGCAGAGGCTGAGGTCGCAGATTTGGTGGAGCAGATCCCGATCCTAGTCTCGGAGGCCAGGGTTCTAGCGGTGGAGGAGTTCAAGGCCTCTGCGGAGATGAGGGAAGGTGGTCAGAAATTTCTCGAGCTCGATCTCAGCTTTTTGGGCGAGGCATCTGAAGACGAAGTCGGTCCCTCTCCCACTGCTACTGCCACCGCAGCCCCCCTTCCGGGGACACCGAGCTCCCCAACTCCTACTTCAGAAGTCTGAGACCTCTGACTTTGTATTTTTCTTTTATTGTAATTTTTCTTTTCCCTCTTGTCTTTAAGAAATATTCAATCAATAAAATTGGGTTTCTCCTTTTGGAGGGCTTCTCCACTCTGCTCCCTCTTTTTTTTTGTTTTGCTTTATGCAATGAGATGCGCCTTGACGCTTTTGTCTCCCGATGGTAGTGTCCTGCCGAAGCGCTCCCCCTGCCATAGGGGATTCCGCTGAAGTCCGTGATCCAATGTCTGAAGAAGAAAGTTCATCATTTAACAAAAAAGTCGAAAGAGATGGATGGCGAGCTTCGCAGGTTGAGGGAGAGCCACTCTGAAGCCACCGCGGAGGCCACCCACTTTCGAAACCTCCACGTGAAGGGGATCATGGAGTACAGTCGGAGGAAAGCAAACTTCGAGAAAGAGCTCGAGGAACACAAAAAGTGCACCAGCGACCGATCTTGGGCTCAAGCTGCCAA
Source organism: Elaeis guineensis (assembly GCF_000442705.2). Lineage (NCBI taxonomy): Eukaryota > Viridiplantae > Streptophyta > Magnoliopsida > Arecales > Arecaceae > Elaeis > Elaeis guineensis. Next base: position 44,438,167 of record NC_026002.2, read on the forward strand.
GATCAGTTCTCTCAGAGTGGAGCTGTCGGCTGCACAGGAGAGGATTAGCCAGTTGGAAGGAAGCTCGTCCCGACTTCCGACTCGGGCTGACTGCGATCGAGAATGGTCGAAGAAGGTCTCCGACCTTCAGCAACAGCTCCAGGATGCCGAGGCGAGCTATGACGGTATCGGGCCGGCTGGTGCAAGCAGGTGGATGAATACAGGGGGAAGCTCAGGATGGCGACCGATGAGGTTGCCCACCTTCAAAGGCAGCTAGCTGAAGGGGCTCAGTTTGCTCCCGTTCAGGGTCCCGATGAACTCCAATCCCTGAGAAGAATCGTAGAAGAGCTATCCTTCGCCTTTGGGGAGGGAAGGCCGAACTGCAGTAATTGAAGATCCAGCTGGTGTACGAGCAGCGGGCAGTCAAGGATGCGGAGGCAGAATCCGAGGTCCTGAGAAAGAGGCATCGAGAGGTGGAGAACGAAAGCCAGCGACTTCATCGGAGATATATGGAGATGCTAATGAGAGAGAAGGAATTGGAAGAAGAAGTCGAAAGCTTTAGGCACTCCCTGATGAGGGTTGAAGTCGAAAGTCCGAAGTTGGGAGAAGCCGGGCCCCCTTAGGGCTCTTTTTGTCTTTCGTCCTCCTATGTGTCTTCTTTTGCCGCTTGTTTGTTTGTCGGCATTGTTGCTTTTCTTTTTCTTTTTGATGCCGATGTCGTCGGGAGGTACTTGGGCGTCACCGCATCAGCTTGCTTTTCTTGTCATCTTTCTTCTTCAGCCTCAAGGGCTCTGTAATGCACATTTTACCAATGAAATGAAAAGGTTTTTGTTACCTCTTTTACTCACGTGTCGAATTATCATTTGCTGAGCTTCCTTCGGCTTTTGCATTGTCCGATATCGATGTCGTTCGGAAGTACCCGATCACCGTCGCATTGACCCATCCTTCTATTTATGGCCGCTGATTCGTCCGGGACCACTCAGGTTTGACACCTCCTTTTAGAGTTCAAGTTGGGAGGTCGGGGCTTATCATCCCCTAAGGAAGCCGCCTTATCTCTGGCTCGTGTTGAGAGCTTTCTTGAAGGTCAGAAATTTTGATAAGAACCCCAATCCTTGCTGAGATGAGGTTCCTTGCATCTTTGATGCAATTTGTTTTTCATTCATCACTGATGCAGTCCGTCGCTTTCCTTTTAACTACCCTCCCCTTTTTCTTTTTATTTTTTCGAGTGAGGGTTTTTCCTCTTTTCTTGGTGGGGTCGCAGGAGCACGAAGGGGTCGCTGGGAAGGTTCCCTTCTTCTTATCTAGTCTTAAATGACCAGATCTTGACTGACGTCAGGACGGGGTTCTTCTCCTATTTCTGACATAATCGATTTTAGCTCAGGTTAGGATGAGGCCCTCCTCTTGTCGCTAACAGGGCTATGGGAGTGCATATGGGTGCTGCGGGGCCTCTCCCCCCACCCGATCTGAGTGTAATCGGGCCTTCGACTTTGCTCATGTCAGGGCGAGGTTCTCTCCCTGTCCCTAACATGGCTGTGGGGGCGCAAATGAGCACTGTGGGGCCTCTCCCCCCACCCGATCTGAGTGTAATCGGGCCTTCGTCTTTGCTCATGTTAGGACGAGGTTCTCCTCCTGTCCCTAACATGGCTGTGGGGGCACATATGGGCACTATTTGGCCTCTCCCCCCATCCAATCTAAGGATAATCGGGCCTTCGACTTTGCTCATGTTAGGGCGAGGTTCTCCTCCTGTCCCTAACATGGCTGTGGGGGCACATGTGGGCGTTGCAGGGCCTCTCCCCCCATCCGGTCTAAGGAGAACCGGATCTTCGACTTTGCTCATGTTAGGACGAGGCTCTCCTCCTGTCCCTAACATGGCTGTGGGGGCGCATATGGGCGCTGTTTGGCCTCTCCCCCCATCCGGTCTAAGGAGAACCGGGCCTTCGACTTTGCTCATGTTAGGACGAGGTTCTCCTCCTGTCCCTAACATGGCTGTGGGGGAGCATATGGGCACTGTTTGGCCTCTCCCGCCATCCGATCTAAGGGTAATCGGGCCTTCGACTTTGCCCACATTAGGGTTTGTTTTTGTTGTCCGAAGGGGTCATCCCCTGTCGTTACAAGTCCGTGCCAAAAAGGAAAAGATGTGCAGATCTGAAAAGAATCTTGATTTAAAGTAGAGTCCTTCGTTATACATTTACAAGTTTTCAAACCCTAGTGCTGTGGAAGGTCTGCTTCCTGTCAAGATCCTCCAAAGATGGAGTTGATGATCCCGATTGGAGATCGATCTTCGGGCTGCTCTTCCCTCCTTGGCGGCTCAGGCTGCGGCAGGAGCCTTGGTCGATCTTCTTTACCCTCAGGCCGGCACCAAATGAATCTATCTAGTCGACCTCATCGGATGAGCTCCTCGATCTCATCTCGGAGTTGGATGCATTCCTCCATGTCGTGGCCAAGGTCGCGATGGTAGAGGTAGAACCTGTTAGGATTGTGCTTCCCAGGGTGCATGCGCATCCTCTCTGGCCTTGGGAGCTGCTCTCTGACCTCCATCAGCACCTGGGTTTTCGATGCGTTGAGGGGGGCATAGCTGCAGAATCTTCCTGGGGGAGAGCCCCGCTGAGCCTGGTGCTCCGGGCTTCCTTGCCTACGTGCTCGGGGAGGAGTCTGGACGTGCTTGTGCCCGAGAGGAGTTCGAGAACGTGGTCGAGCTTCTTTCGGCCCTTTTTCGACTGCAGACTTACTCAAGTCTCCCACCTGCCGCTCTCTCGTGATCTCCTCATCCTTCATTTTGAAGGCTTCTTCTGCTCGGGCGTACCCTTCGACCTGAGCCAATAGGTCAGCAAAATCTCTGGGATACTTCTTTTTCAGGGAGAATAAAAGGTCGTTCTTCTAAAGGCCGCCTTTCAGGGCGACCATCGTTACCGATTGGTCCAAGTTCCGGACCTCCAATGCGACGACATTGAAACGGTTGATGTAGGCCCGAATGGACTCTCCCTCCCTCTGCTTGATGTTGATGAGGGACTCCAAACCCTTCCGGGGATGCCGGCTGCTAACAAAATGAGCCACAAACTGGTGGCTCATCTGATCAAAGAAAAAGATGGTACCCGACTTCAGCGTCGAGTACCAGTTTCTCATCGCTCCCTTCAAGATGGATGGGAAGGCTCAGCATAGAATGGCATCGGACATGCCATGAAGCAGCATCATTGTCTGAAAGGCCTCCAGGTGGTCAACTAGGTCCAAGGTTCCATCGTAGCTTTCAAATTGAGGGAGTTTGAAGTTCGGCGGGATTGGTTCCTGCATGATCATTTGAGAAAAAGGAGGGTCAGTACAAATGTCCTCACCATAAGCGGGGGGAGCGTGGCGGAGTTCTTCAATCCGTTGGTTCATCTCCTGGAGCCTCCGGTCCAGGAAATCCTCTCGACTACGAGTCTCAAGGGTCTTTCGGCAGAATGGAGGTAGAGATCTTCCAAGGGTGGAATCATGATCTGACTGAGAGCTCTCCACCCTCGGATTCATCTTTTCGAGAAAGACGGGGCGGCTAGCCCAAGTGGCCCGTCCTACCATCGAATTTTGGTGTTCTGGTGATGTTCTCTCCAATCGCACTGATGCCTGCGGCTGCTGCTGCTATTGTATGGCCTACACAGCTTCAGTGAGGCCTCTGACCTGCTGTACCAGTAGGTCGAATTGCTCCATGCCAACCGCCATTATCGGAGGAGGAGGAGGAGGCTGGGAAACTGGGGGTGAGGCTGGAGCCTGAGATCTGGCCGCAGAGGCTGTAGATCACTGCGTGGATGCTTTGCGGGGAGGCATCGGGTGAAGATCTAGTGGGGGAAGAAGGAGAGGATGTCGAAAAAGATGACTGAAGGCGGTCCCATTGAGCGCTCCTTTAAGAACAAGGGTACTGCAAAGGTTCAGGCCCCTCCCTCTAGTGCCAATCCTGTTGGTGCAAAAATCCGCCCGCGTCGGAGAAGCTGTAGTCGAGGGAGTCGCGGTCACCGTCGGGACCTGCAAAAGAAGTCTAAATCGGAGTTGGGGTTGCTCCGGCAAGACCCTCCGACGCTCAAATCAGTTCTCTGCCTCAACAAGAATGGAGTGCTCGAATAGAAATTTTAACAGAGTTTTGGGATAGAAATTAGAGCCTAGAGAATAACGTATCTGGGGTCCCCCTTTTATAGGCGGAGGGGGCAACAGACTGATAACGATGTTTGTAACCATCTGGCAATGGGCTGCCCAGGGTTAGAAAAAGTTTGTTGCGAAGAGTAGTGTAGTGGAATCGTGGCCATCACCTGGACATGCCACGTGGAGTCTGTTGCGGGGAGCGGAGCGGCATCCATTGTCGTGACTTGCCAGAGGGTGGAGGAACCGTGCGGTATCCATCACAGAAAGTGGAGCAGGATCGTGGCCATTATTGTGGTCTGCTAGGGAGTGATGGAGCCGCATGAAATCTATTGCAGGAAGTGGAGCAGAGTCGTGGCCATTATTGTGGTCTGTCAGGGGGTCCAGGCCTGTCGGTCGAAGTTCGGTTGGAGTCCGATCTCCATAGAAGCCTGGATGGGAATCATTTGTCGAGGAGTCTTGGCCAAGGCCTGTCTGCAACAGAAATCCGAAAGGAATTCATCCATAATGGAAGCTTGGGTGAAGGCTTACGGTGGGAATCCAGCACGGACCACTCGTGGTAGAAATTTGAAGTAAATCATTTACAGCGGAAACTCGGAGTGAGTTGCTTGCGGTAGGAGCTCGGAGTCTGGCTCCCGTAGGAGTCCGAACGAAGTCTTCCTGTAGTCGAAGTCGGGGATGAGGTCCAGCTCCCGTAGGAGTCCGGGTGAAGTCTACTTGCAATTGAAGTTGGGGGCGAAGTCCGGCTCCCGTAGGAGTCCGGACGAAGTCTACCTGTAATTGAAATCGGGGGCGAAGTCTGGCTCCCATAGGAGTCCGGACGAAGTCTGCCTGTAAGTGAAGTCGTGGGCGGAGTCCGGCTCCCGTAGGGGTCCGGATGAAGTCTGCCTACAGTCGGAGTCGGGGACGAGGTCCGGCTCCCGTAGGGGTCTGGGCAAAGTCTACCTGCAATTGAAGTTGGGGGCGAAGTCCGGCTCCCGTAGGAGTCCGGATGAAGTCTGCCTGCAAGTGAAGTCATGGGTGGAGTTCGGCTCCCGTAGGAGTCCGGACGAAGTCTGCCTGCAGCCGGAGTCGGGGACGAGGTCCGGCTCCCGTAGGGGTCCGAGCGAAGTCCTCCTGCAATTTAAGTTGGGGGCGAAGTCCGACTCCCGTAGGAGTTCGGACGAAGTCTACTTGTAATTGAAGTCGGGGGCGAAGTCCGGCTCCCGTAGGAGTCCGAACGAAGTCTGCCTGCAGGTGAAGTCGTGGGCGGAGTCTGGCTCCCGTAGGAGTCCGGATGAAGTTTGCCTGCAGTCGGAGTCATGGGCGGAGTCCGGCTCTCATAGGAGTCCGAACGAAGTCTGCCTGCAGCCGGAGTCGGGGACGAGGTCCGGCTCCCGTAGGAGTCCGGGCGAAGTCTACCTGCAATTGAAGTTGGGGGCGAAGTCCGGCTCCCGTAGGAGTCCGAACGAAGTCTACCTGTAATTGAGGTCAGGGGCGAAGTCCGGCTCCCGTTGGAGTCCGGACAAAGTCTGCCTGCAGGTGAAGTCATGGGCGGAGTCCGACTCCCGTAGGAGTCCGGACGAAGTCTGCCTGCAGCCAGAGTCGTGGGCGAAGTCCGGCTCCCGTAGGAGTCCAGGCAGGGTCTAGAAGGTGGTCAATCATCATGGAAACTTGGGTGGAGTCCGTCCGTCGTGAAGAATCCGATCGACGCTGGTGGGGGCTTATCCATCGGCAAAACTTGGGAGTGTTGCAGAGGCTCGGCCGCCAGAGAGGTTCGGAGAGATGTCGCCAAAGGTCGGAAGTCGGTAGAATCCCCGGAGGGTCATTCCTGTCATGAACTTTGGCTGGAGGGTATTTTATACCTAACAATGACTTAGTCATGTACGGGGTGTTCTAGATATGAGAGAATGTGTATGGAGGTTGTGAGTAGGTCAACATGGAATCGATCACTCCTAATAAGAGAAAATCGCATACTACTTGTTCTGATCAATTGATGATTCAGGAAGCCTTTGATCAAAGTAGAATAAAAATTAAAAAGAGTTTTTAATATTTTATTAATAGAATCATCATATAATATTGAGAGAAACATGAGTATAATATTAGATTTGACTTTATTCCATATCCAGAGTCATATTCGGGGTGCAGGGAGATCGCAAGATCAAATTGCACAGTAACTTTCCATTGAAGGATATTTTTGATATTTTTATCAAAAATTTTATTTCTTCTTGGTAGACATGATACGTTGTTAGACGTCAATCTTGTCTTATTGGTTTGATAGAATTAAAAAGTTTAATTCAATCACCAATTAGAAAGAGTTCTAATTGCTGAAATCGGGTTAGCTCGATTGGATCTAGATCGGTTAGATTAAATTTTAATCAAATCAAATTGACTTGAACTCAAACCTATTTCTAGCTAGATGTGAAACTCAATGGGTCACACACAAAGGGTATTGATCAGGGATCTAATTGGATTAGATCATGTTTGCAAAATTGACATGCTAGCACATGTTGCAAAAACCTAGCTCCTTATTTCGAATCGGGTTTAAAATTGATTCCAGATTGGGCTAATAAAAGCCAAATTAATTCAAATCAATTTTTTATTTGAGTTGGTTCAGCCCTTGGCTATATGTACCAAAAATTTGGACACAGGAAACTAAGTTTCCATGAGTCAAGAATTTTTTCTTGTGCGTGGGTGCAGAAACAGTTTTCAAATCCCATGAGATGGGATGCGTCATCCTCGAGCTTATCCTATGTTCCATGATGAAATAAATTTTTGGATGATTCCTAACTTTATTTTGAGTATGAGAAATTTTTTGAAGTTAAAATTCCTTCTGGTTTAATCGTGAAAATTTGTTGAAGTTAGAAATCCTGTCAGCCTGATCCATGCGCCTGACCAAGAGTCCAACTTGTGAAGGACTCTAACCCATTTGTCATGCCACTTCTTAATCTGAAGTTTTTCTTCACGACATTCTTATGTTAGTGCCTTGATTTTTGGCCATTGGATGGACCAAATTATGTTGATGGGTGGTGGAAAAAAATTATTCCATGGGAAGCTGCGCGACTCATCAGAGAATCATCAAGAAAAATGTTCCGAAGAGTCCTTCTGCATGAAGCATCTCTTGGATTTTTTCTCAATGATTGCCATGTATCAACAACTTTTAGATAGACATGAAAATTCATCAGAAGGTGTGAGATTTTTTGATGGATGCGAGATGTGTGCCCTAGATGCCAGATCGGCTGACACATTCATGTACATATCTAAAGGCAAAATTGTAATTTTGACTATAAATGAACTAAAGGGTTATTCTTCTATCACATTGTGTACATTGTGTCTGCGATACATCCTTTGAGTTAGTGGAAATATTAATTCATATTTTCAAGAGTTAAAAATTTAAGGTGTAAATTTACATAACTAACTCATAAACTGCTCCTGACCATAGGATCATCATGAGGATGGTGATCGATGCGGAAGGTTGGTGTACGATCGCTTTCTTAAGGTAGATGAGTCTTGAGTCTATGGTGTGGAGATATTGGAGTGAGAGTACAGGTATTCATTGAGAACGAGAGTACTGAGTGTGACCACCTCGAGCAATCATAAAGAAGTCTACCTTCTCATCGATGACTAGCTCGATGCTGCAGTTGTGTGTCTAGTTCTTTGACCTGAGGTGCATCGTCGGTTCACCTTGAGTGTGTTATAGTTTGACTACACCATATCCCAATCTCCTAGCCATCCAAAATCCTGAGGTGTATGTTGGCTGTAGCATATTCATTGTAGGAACCAGATCGCATCAAGATGGGATCTATCAACCTCGGTAGATGAGAGGAGTAGTCCTATGGTGATCGAAAGATCGAGTCCTTAAGTCCATGACCATGGCAGAGTGAAATAATGGAAAAGAGTTTTCCATTGGGGTTTCACATCAGACTCAGATCGATCGATTGATTCATATGACTGATGTTGGGTTTGACGAGTTCACCTTAACCCTAATTCAGTCGGGACTCATGATAGAGGAACTCAATCACACAGGTAGCTGCACTGAGAGGTTCATCTTCAGTTCTGATGGGTTACCACCATATACTGGTAGGTGTCACTGATGGATTTTGGAAGCAATTAGAATAATTTTGATGATCGATCATTCTAATTGTCTGAATCAGAAGAGTTCTGATTTATCGAAAGGAGTTTCGATGATGTCGATGATAAGATCACAACATGTCTCATTACCATACAGAATTGAACCTAACTGGGTCACATAAATAAGGGTTAGGGTCTGGATGTCATCAATTGGGCTAGCCCAATTGATTTAGATAAGATCCAATTAGGTTCAAGAAAATCGTGCTAGCACTCGATTGAGCCTAACTTTCTCCTCGTGTAATCTTTTCTGTCTCTACCGAGCCAAATGTGATCTGACTCATCCAGAGAACCTTGGAAAGATTTTTCTCAATCTAAATGAAGCTTGTCCAACTCAAAAAAGGCTTGTCTTAATTCATGAGATGAATTTAAGATAACACCTGCTAATTTCTAGCACCTGCCAATTTCATTTTAGGACATCTGTCAAAAGTTGACATATGGGTCTTAAACTGAAGAGGACTTATTGAAAGATTTTTGTGGAGTGTCCACATGCCTAAACCTAATCAAATTGGGTTCCATAATCAGATTATGGTATGAGCCCAATTGGATTTAAGTGGGCACCCCAAATGGATAAGAACCAAAGAGTCCTGATAAACTTGGACTCTTTGGCGCCACCTTATTTGAGCCTATCCATTGTTGGTGCCAACATAGGAGAGAGCATGGGGATTCTTATCTGATGTGATCATATGACATCACTCCATCAATCAAAATTTTTTCAGTATTTATTAGAATTTTTTGATTGGTCGAATGATGTGGCACTGCGCAGCATATAGGGTCTATATAAACCCTACTGCACCTAGGGTTTCGGGGTAGAACTTGTTTTGTACAAAAAACCCATTGGCTGCTACCCCCTCCCCTCTTCTCTATGTCCTACTTACTCTCCTTTCTCTCCTCTTCACGTCCAAGAAGTTGGACATTCATCTGGCATAGGTGCAAGGTGTGGTGACGCCTGGAACAGAAGGCTGCAGGACTTCTTCGACAGGCTGCTGCTCCAACTTCAGGAAGACTTTTGAAATCTTCCTAATCAGATTTAGATCTAATTTTTTGAGTGTAGAATCATGAGGAGAATATTTTCTATTCCTATCTGAGTGGATGCTGGTAGAGGCCAGGTGCTTGAGTGGCTACATCAGAACCTCAGGCAGTGCTGCGATCATCTACAGGGTAATTAGATTACCCTTGAGTTATGTCTATGTTTCTCATACTTTTAGATTTAATTTTGAAATTAAAATATCAGATAATAAAATTAGATCTAATAGACATTAGATCTAAAATAGCATAGGATAAAATTTAAAATTTATTCCACCCCAGATTTGATGAAATCTGGAAGATCCTACACAGGAAAAAGGCGGTTTTTCCTTCAAGTGGTATCAGAGCCAGATTGTTGGCTCTATTTCAGATCTAATTTAGATCTAACTTTAATTTTAATTTATCTATATTAAAAAATTTTAGATGTCACATCAGATATTATAGGATCTAAAATTAAAATATTTAAAATTAAATCTAAGATGATCTAACATGCATGAGATGCATGACTAGACTAGGATTGTTGAATCCACGAATAGTCTTAAGTTTTATATTTTAATGAGATTAAAATATAAATTAAATCTAATTTATTTTCTATTTTTTGAATGTTATAAGTGTTATAATCAGATTAGAAAATAGAAAATAAAATTTTAATTTTTTCATAAAATTAATCTGTGACATGCCTAGACTAGTTGTAGAACTGATCTAGTAACTTATCTAGAATAGATTTAATTTTGAATAGTTCAATTTAAATCTTATTTTTTAGATATTACATGTGATGTATCAGATCTGAAAGCATGTTAATTAGATTGATTTTTGATACATGAGATGTATGCAAAGCATGTATTAGTTAGATCTTAAATTGTATATGTGATATGTTAATTTAGATCTAACTAGTTTTGTAGTTAAATTTATATTTCTAGTTAAGGTGTTTCTCATGGCCGTCTGGTCATAAGAATGAAGTAGGGTTTAAAGGCCCTCTCTTCCCATTCAATGGGGTGTTCATATGACGTGTAGGGGGTGCCGCGCATTCATCTTTAATCAGAAATTATACATGCTTTGTTTATGAACCCAAACTTAATTAATGTATTAAGTTTATGAAATTAAATTAGGTCTAAAATTGAGAATTTCAGATCTAAGATATTTTCATAAAATTGGGTTCGGGCTTGGGTAGCTCAATTAGGTCTAGTGATTGATCAAACCAAATCAAGAGTTAGTTAGGTGGGATCATGAAAGCTAATAATTGACCAACCTAAGAGGATTAAGTTTGAGTCAAGGTCGAATCACATTTAGATGTGACTCAATCAAGTTAAGACCTAATTTGGCTCAGAGGTTAGAGTCTGGATTGTAGGCTAACCCAATTAGTTCTGGTTCGATAATTTGGTGTCTAAGGTAAGTTCGACAGATGCGACCGATTGGTTTTTAATTGGGAGCTACTCGACTCGAATACATTCTTGTCGAGTTAATGGCATATCTCTTCCACCGGTCTCACTTACCTGGCCATATGTGTCGACCCAGTTCTGATTTGAGGTGGCTAACAATTTGAGCTAACCCATGCCACTAGGTTAGTCATAATTGTTATGACTATGTCAAGTCAAGTTTAAAGAGACCTAAATCAAATCTCCCTAAGAAAATATTAAGTCTAGGTCTTCCACCATTGTGGATGTGTGGGCCCTTTTCGGGGTTGATTGTTCTCGGCTGGTTACAGTGGCTCAGTTGCACTGGAAAGATGCAACCATGTCCATTAGGCATTGGATGCTACGGATTAGAGGATGGGTTGGACTCAATATTATTGGATACGGTGAGGGACCCAATCAGGAATCTAGTTTATGCAATGGTGGGTTTGGCTTAACTATGGATTGGAGCAATATCTTGGATACGGTGAGCTTCATGAATTAGAGACCAAGTTTTGGGTGCACCATGATTAGAGAATCATTGGACAAGAGTTGTCCACTCATCGATTGTCCCTTCACCAATAACTGTTAGGTGAGGAGATGAGCCAGTCGGTAAGACCACACGACCCACTAGAAATCACTAATCATGGAGATTTTCACATCTCTACCAAGGGAGTGTAGGAATTTGAGAAAATAGTGGGAGCCTAATTTGTTTAAAATGAAAACCCTAAACAAATTGGTTGAGTCTGATTACAAAATCTAACTAGAAACTTTTGACTCTCTACAGGAAACATGTCTGCCTCAAACCTCCTGACCAAAATTCTAAACACACATAGACTGACTGGACCAAATTTTAAGGACTGGTTGAGGAATTACAGAATTTGGGATTCTAAAAAATTGACTCAAGTCTTGGATCAGGACCCACCTGTCATGCCAACACGTCCGACTGCTGAACAGAGAGCATCTTTGGAAAAGTGGATGGACGAGGTACTACATGTTGGGTGCAATGTCTGATGACTTGCAGCACCAACATGAAAATATTTTGACTATCCGCCAAATGTTGGCTCACCTACAAGAGTTGTTTGGTGAACAGAGTCGCGCAGTCAAGTATCAAGTCTGTCAAAGACTTTTTAAGGCCAAGATGCGTGATGGGCAGTCAGTCCAAGATCATTGTTTGACAATGATCAAGGTTCTTGAGGAGCTTGAGAAGCTCAGTATCATCTTAGACAAGGATTTTCAGATTGATGTGATCCTTCAGTCCTTGTCAGATGCATATGGTCAGTTCATCATGAACTTTCATATGCATAAGATGCAATGTACCTTGGCCGAGTTAATGAATATGCTGGTTACGGCTGAGCTTTCAATGAAAGGTTCAAAAGGCTCAGTTCTTACTGTGGAGCAGACTTCTTCCAAGAGAAAGTCTTTTGAAAAGAAAAAGAAATCTGCGAAGAAGCAGAAGTTGGATGGAAAGAAGAAGAAGCGAAACTGTCCTCAGTACCTGGCCACCCTGAAGAACAAGAAGGATGGTCCTTTTGGAGGTATGCTCATTATCGAATCTAACCTTATGGTTTCTTCTATATCTAGTTGGGTACTTGACTTTGGTTCTAGTGCTCATTTGTGCACTTCTATGCAGGATCTTGAGGAGAGCAGGAGGCTGAGGGATGGGGAGATGATCCTATGCGTAGGAAACAGAGCAAGAGTTGCTGCCGTGGTCGTGGGAACCTACCCTCTGTGATTACCATTAGGATTAGATTTAGTTTTAAGAGACTGTTATTATGTGCCTGCAGCAAGTAGAAATTTGATTTATGTTTCATGTTTAGCACAAGAAGGCTATGTGATTAGCTTTCATAAGGACCATTGTAATATTTTTTATGAAAATAATAAAGTTGCAAATGGTTTTGTTATTAATGGTCTCTATAGTTACATGTTGATGTATCTATTTTTAATATTGAGCAAAATATGAATGCTATAGGAATTAAAAGGCCTAGAGATAGTCTAAATGATAAGTGTCTGTGGCACCTAAGGCTAGGTCATATAGTGGAAGACAGGGTTAACAAATTAGAGAAATCTGGGCTACTGAGTCTGTTGACTTTCGAGTCATATCTAGTTTTGAATCATGCCTTCAAGGCAAAATGACCAAGCTCCCTTTTGTGGGACATGGGGAAAGGACCACAGACCTACTTGCCCAAGTACATACGGATGTGTGCGGCTCATTTGATGTGTCGACTAGAGGCAACTTTGTCTACTTTATTACCTTTACTGATGATATGTCTAGGTACGGGTATGTGTTTCTAATGAAACACAAGTCTGAAGCCTTTGAAAGGTTCAAAGAATTCAGATATGAGGTAGAAAAATAAATAGGAAAGCCCATTAAGGTTCTTCGATCAAATTGAGGAGGTGAATACCTTAGTCAAGAATTCCTAGACTATCTTAAGGACAATGGCATAGTCTTACAATGGACTCCACCTGGAACGCCTCAACTCAACGGAGTTTCAGAACGGAGAAATCGGACCCTATTAGATATGGTCCGTTCTATGATGAGCTTCATGGACCTCCCTGATTTTCTTTGGGGACATTATCTCATGACAGTAATTTATGTATTGAATAGGGTTTCCTCTAAAACTGTTCCTACCACACCGTATGAGATATGACAAGGTAAGAAGCCAAGTCTGAATCATCTCAGAATTTGGGGTTGTCTGGCTCATGTCAAGAGACAGCAGACGGACAAGTTAGAGTTCAGATCTTTTAAAGCTCGATTTATAGGATATCCTAAAGAGTCATTAGGATACTATTTTTATATTCCGAAAGACCACAATGTGATTGTGAGTCAAAATGCTATTTTTCTTGAAAAATAGTTTATTCAAGATGGTGGCATCGGAAGAATAATTAAGCTCAAGGAGAATGTCTCCCAGGAGCAACGAGCTAAAGAACCTGAGGAATCCAATCAATTAGAACCAGTCCTAGCACAACCTCTTCCACCTCGTAGATCGACTAGGGTTTCCCATCCTCCTGAAAGGTACTTAGGTACCATACAAGAGGATGTAGAAAAAATATTCCTCACGGGAAATGGGGTTCACGGTGATGATCCCAAGACCTATGATGAGGCGATATCAGATATCGATTCCAAGAAATGGTTAGAGGCAATGAGATCAGAAATTGACTCGATGCACTCAAATCAAGTCTGGAGCTTGGTAGATCCACCTAAAGGTATTGTACCTATTAGGTGTAAATGGATCTTCAAGAGAAAGATAGGTGCAGATGGGAATGTGGAGACATTTAAGGCTAGGCTCATAGCAAAAGGTTATAGTCAGCGTGAAGGCATTGACTATCAGGATACCTTCTCGCCCGTAGCCATGCTAAAATCCATCCACATATTGCTTGCTGTTGCAGCCTCTTTCGATTATGAAATATGGTAGATGAACGTGAAAATGGCATTCTTAAATGGACATCTTGAGGAAGATATCTATATGGAACAGCCGCTTGGATTCACATCCAGTGATGTTAATCACAAGGTCTGCAAGCTGCAAAGGTCCATTTATGGACTTAAGCAAGCATCTCGGAGTTGGAATACTCGTTTCAATGATGTGATTAAAATATTTGGTTTCATCAAGAACGAGGAAAAACCATGTGTGTTCAAAAAGGTCAGTGAGAGCACAGTTGTCTTCCTCGTATTGTACGTGGATGACATCCTTCTAATTGGGAATGACATTCCCATGTTGACCTCAGTCAAAATATGGTCGTCTAAGGAGTTCTCTATGAAAGATCTAGGAGAGGCATCCTTTATACTGGGTATTAAGGTCTATAGAGATAGATCAAATAAGATGCTAAGACTTTCACAGAAGATGTACATAGAGGAGGTGCTAAAGAGGTTTAGCATGGAAAACTCCAAAAGAGGTTTATTGCCTTTTAGACATGGCATTCATCTCTCCAAGAAGATGTGCCCTAGCACACCTGAGGAGATTGAACGCATGAGCAAGATCCCTTATGCTTCGGCAATAGGGAGCCTCATGTATGCCATGCTATATACACGACCTGATATAGCCCATGCTGTGAGTGTCACAAGTAGATATCAGTCGAATCCAGGTGAAGAGCACTGGACTTCTGTGAAATGTATCCTTAAGTACTTGAGAAGGACTAAGGATATGTTTCTAGTCTTTGAAAATGGAGAACTCCAGATTCAGGGATATACAGACTCAGACTTTATGACTGATATAGATGATCGAAAGTCGACATCTGGGAGTCTGTTTATTTGTAATGGTGGTGCAGTTAGCTGGAAGAGTTCCAAGCAAATGGTGATTGTAGATTCCACCATGGAGGCAGAGTACATTGCTGCATTGGAAGCTGTGAAGGAGGCATACTGGCATAAGAAGTTTGCCGCAGAGCTTGGAGTGATATCATCGGATGCCATACCTCTTTACTGCGATAATAATGGCGCCATAGCCCTAGCTAAGGAGTCAAGATCTCACCAAAAGTCCAAGCACATCGAGCGGCGATTCCATCTGATCCGTGATTATCTCGAAAAAGATTATGTCGAGGTCAAGAGAGTTGACTCCACAGATAATGTGGCAGACCCGCTGACTAAGCCATTGGGCTAACAGAAGATCGAAGCCCACCTTGAGAAAATGAGACTTAGATACGTTGCCAATTGGTATTAGGTCGAGTGGAAGTTTGTTAGATGTGTGCCCTAGATGCTAGATTGGCTGACACATTCATGTACATATCTAAGGGCAAAATTATAATTTTGACTATAAATGAATAAAAAGATTATTCTTCTATCACATTGTGTACATTGTGTCTGTGATACATCCTTTGAGTTAGTGGGAATGTTAATTCATATTTTCAAGAGTTAAAAATTTAAGGCATGAATTTATATAACTAACTCATAAACTGCTCCTGACCATAGGATCATCACGAGGATGGTGATCGATCCGAAAGGTTGGTGTATGATCACTTCCTTAGGGTAGATGAGTCTTGAGTCTACGATGTGGAGCACTAGAGCGAGAGTACAGGTATTCATTGAGAATGAGAGTACTGAGTGTGACCACCTCGAGCAGTCATAAGGAAGTCTACCTTCTCGTCGATGACTAGCTCGATACTGCAGTTGTGCATCTAGTTCTTTGATCTGAGGTGCATCATCGGTTCACCTTGAGTGTGTTATATTTTGACTACACCATAACTTGGTCTCCTAGCCATCCGAAACCCTGAGGTGTATGTTGGCTTTAGCATATTCATTGTAGGAACCAGATCGCATCAAGATGGGATCTATCAACCTCAGTAGATGAGAGGAGTAGTCCTATGGTGATCAAAAGATCGAGTCCTTAAGCCCATGGCCATGGCAGAGTGAAATAATGGAAAAGAGTTTTCCATTGGGGTTTCACATCAGACTCAGATCAATCGATTGATTCATATGACTGATGCTGGGTTTGACGAGTTCACCTTAACCCTAATTCAGTCGGGACTCATGATAGAGGAACTCAATCACACAGGTAGCTGCACCGAGAGGTTCATCTTCAGTTCTGATGGGTTGCCACCGTATACTGCTAGGTGTCACTGGTGGATTTTGGGAGCAATTAGAATGATTTTGATGATCGATCATTCTAATTGTCTGAATCAGAAGAGTTCTGATCCATCGAAAGGAGTTTCGATGATGTCGATGATGAGATCACA
Organism: Elaeis guineensis; assembly: GCF_000442705.2. Taxonomy (NCBI): domain Eukaryota; kingdom Viridiplantae; phylum Streptophyta; class Magnoliopsida; order Arecales; family Arecaceae; genus Elaeis; species Elaeis guineensis. The sequence goes on from NC_026002.2 coordinate 44,454,441, forward strand.
ACATGTCTCATTATCATACAGAATTGAATCTAACTGAGTCACACAAACAAGGGTTAGGGTCTGGATGTCATCAATTGGGCTAGCCCAATTGATTTGGATAGGATCCAATTAGGTTCAAGGAAATCATGCTAGCACTCGATTGAGCCTAATTTTCTCTTCGTGTAATCTTTTCTGTCTCTACCGAGCCAAATGTGATCTGACTCATCCAAAAAACTTTGAAAAAGTTTTTCTCAATCTAAATGAAGCTTGTCCAGCTCAGAAAAGGCTTGTCTTAATTCATGAGATGAATTTAAGACAACACCTGCTAATTTCTAGCACCTGCCAATTTTATTTTAGGACATCTATCAAAAGTTAACATATGGGTCTTAAACTGAAGAGGACTTATTGGAGGATTTTTGTGGAGTGTCCACATGCCTAAACCTAATCAAATTGGGTGCCATAATCAGATTATGGCATGAGTCCAATTGGATTTAAGTGGGCGCCCCAAATGGATAAGAACCAAAGAGTCCTGATAAACTTGGACTCTTTGGCGCCACCTTATTTGAGCCTATCCATTGTTGGTGACAATATAGGAGAGAGCATGGGGATTCTTATCTGATGTGATCAGATGACATCACTCCACCAATCAAAATTTTTTCAAATTTTATTGAAATTTTTTGATTGGTCGAATGATGTGGCACTGCGCAGCATACAGGGTCTATATAAACCCTGCTGCACCTAAGGTTTTGCGATAGAACTTTTTTTGTGCAAAAAACCCATTGGATGCCATCCCCTCCCCTCTTCTCTACATCCTCCCTGCTCTCCTTTCTCCCCTCTTCATGTCCAAGAAGTTGGACGTTCATCTGGCATAGGTGCAAGGCGTGGTGACTCCTGGAACAGAAGGCTGCAGGACTTCTTCGACAGGCTGCTGCTCCAACTTCAGGAAGACTTTTGAAGATCTTCCTAATCAGATTTAGATCTGATTTTTGGAGCATAGAATCATGAGGAGAAGATATTCTATATCCTACCTGAGTGGATACTGGTAGAGGCCAGGCGCTTGAGTGGCTACATCAGAACCTCAGGCATTGCTGCGATCATCTACAGGGTAATTAGATTACCCTTGAGGTATGTCTATGTTTCTCATACTTTTAGATTTAATTTTGAAATTAAAATATTAGATAATAAAATTAGATCTAATAGATATTAGATTTGAAATAGCATAGGATAAAATTTAAAATTTATTCCACCCTAGATTTGATGAAATCTGGAAGATCCTACACAGGAAAAAGATGATTTTTCCTTCAAGATGGTGCGTGGAAGGGGTGCGAAAAATTTTCGAAGGCAACCCATCGCTAAGTATTTAAAGGGAGATGCGCCAGGGGATTTGATTTGTTCAGATTTTCAATTTTTCCTTTCTTTCTAACATCCTCTTCCTATTGTCCAATTAGTCTCTTCCTTCTCTTGTTAGGACAAGTCCAAAAATAGAAAGAACAAGTCTGATTTTAGGACAAGAGTCTAGGAAAAGAATTAAGGAAGACACGAAGAGATGAAAGGTTGGGATAGGAAGGCTAGGAGAAGAGGAAGAGCGTCTTGAGGTCCTGGTGTTCAAAAAAATTCTTAGAGTGAGAATTTTGGAGGAGAAATCATCTCAAAGAGTTAGTGTCCTGATCAAAGCCCTGTGTGGATCACCGTTGGAGGGTGAACACTTGGATGCCTGGTGGAGGTTCTGCTAAAATTTTGATTAAGCGCTGCAAGTATTCTTCTATAACTTAAATTTAATCTTGAATTTATGTTATATATGATTGTTAATCATCAAGGAGATGCTGGTTTAAGGGTTTAATGTTTAAGATTTTTTTATTAAAATTTTGAAATTCATTATGTTTTCACTGTGCATGCCCACCCTGAAACCCTACACTTCTTTCACACCAAAAGCCCCATGCCATTTAATTTTGGATGCCCCATTTAATTTTGACCTTTAAGGAGAGGAGTCCTTCTCCTTTACTCCTCTTAATTTTCTTACATGATCCACTTGTCCCTTAATTTTGTGCACCATGTGATGACACCTAGGGACTTATGGGCGTGAAAGATATGGAGGAGTCCTTCTCTTGGAAGGGACTCCACGCCAATTAAATTGGGATGCCTCCTTTATTTTGGGCGTTGAAGTGGAAGAGTCCACTTCACTTGGGACTCTTAATTCCTCCTATAATCCACACATTTTCTTCCCTCCACCGCATTTGATGGCTCTGGGATATTGTTGGAGTAGAAGTGGAGGAGTCCTTCTACTTGAAGGCTCTTCTACACCTAGAGTTTCTATGTAAAGAATTTATTCTTTATGAAAACAAAAGGATGGCACATGGGATGTGTTTGCGCCAATTTAAGTCTCCCTTAAATTCACGCCATTTATGTTGTAGCTTTTTTTGGAGAAGATCCTTCTACAATTAAATCTTCTTATTCCATGCTATATTTTTTTACATGTTGAATTTATTTAATGTGTAAGGAAGATGGGATGCCAAGAGTTGGAGCCCCTTGGTGTCTTGTGTGGCACCTCTTCATCCCTTATATAAGGGGCACCCCATATGGCATAAAATTTATCCAAAAGATATTTTGGACATGGATTAGATGAAGAAGAGGTGGTAAAAATATAAAATAAAAATAAAAAGTAAAGGGGAAGGAAAAATAGAAAGGAGGAGAAGAAGAAAAATAAAAAGTATGAGATACTTGTCCAGAAATCAGATTGTTCATGTGTTGTACATAAAATTTGATTAGAGTGCAACGAGATCTTTTGAGAAAAGATTCTTAAAGAGATCCTAGTAGAGGTCATAAAGGCATACAAGCTAGGGTGCAATAAGTTCTTGCAAAGGACAATCACAATGTACTTGCAAAGAAGGCTACAGCACCATGATGAGTTGGAAAGGGTCCTGATCAATCCTGTGTGGATCACTATTGGAGAGCTTCTGCTTTGGAGTCTCATGGAGGTCTTAAAATCATCAGTTCGTGGTCTTCATGGTGGTATGAGACTTCTGGTCTTTTCCTCATATGCATGTTTTTTTGTGATTTGATTGTAATCGTCAAGGGGTTTCTAGGGTTTTTGAGTTTCGATGGCTGTGTTTAAGTGTTAAATCTTGTTTTCAAATTATTGTATGCATGGTAAAAAAATTTTGAAATCTATATTTCACTGTGTTACCGAAACCAATATCAAAAAAATCAGATTTTGAAACTCTTTTCAAAAATATGTATGTCAATTTCATGCATATGAAACCTATGGCTCTGATACCACTATTGGAATTTTATGTCGAGACATACATGTATATTTTAATTTTTTTTAAATAATATAATAAAATAGAAGATTAAATTTTTTTTTAATCTAAATCATGTATGCAAAAATATAGAACACTTCATATGCTGAAATTGAATACATGCTGAATTTTATGCTGAAATTGAATATGTGATTGAATCACATATCTGTTTCGTAATTCTTTTCTTTAAAACTGGATATGAAAGAGAATAGATTCTTTCTTAGCTGTGTCAGTACTGCCTCTATGGGTATCCACTTAAGATTAGTCTGGAACAGTCATCTTTGATATTGATCTTTCTTCTTTAAGAATAATCTCCCTGTAAATCTGAACGAAGCCTGGATCGCGATCAACTCTTTGATCTTTTTCTTGATCTTTTTCTCTCTTCTTCTTTTACTCTTCTTTTCTTGATTATGAAGCAATCAAGACCTAAAAATCAGCAAGCAAAAGGATGCCCAACCTTCTCTTGGGCATGGAGATGTTAGACGCTCAACACCTTTGGGCGTTGGAACCTTATGGGAGAAGAGAAAGGGGGCATGGGGAGCTCTAATAGGAGACATTGGCTACTAAAAATTAGATCTAAAGAGACTTAAAGAAGGCCCTTTTAAATAGATAAAAGGTTTGAATCCTATTCAAAATCAAATAGTCCCTTAATACAAGTCCTACTTGTATTAGGAATCCTTATTCTCTTAATTATTTGACCCCATTTAGGAGATCCATTAGGTGCCAACTATTAGAGCTTTTGCACTCACTTTTGCACATGCCACATGGCACTTATGGGACACCCCAATCTGATCCCACATGCCCTCTTTTAAGTGGGCATGCTCAACTTCATCCAAATCTGATCTCACATGCCCACTTTTAAGTGGGCACGCTCAACTTCATCAAATCAAGTGGCGCCCCATCCAAATAATCAAGAAAATTGATTAAAGATTTGATCCCTTAATCCATATGATCCAAAATCGTAGGCACCCAACAATTAGAGTCCAATAAATCTAATTTATTAAGATTATAAGTAGATAATTAAACTTAAATTAATCTTATCAAATAAGTAATTCAAGTGTAAAGATAAAATTGGGTCCAAGTATGTACTAGTAAGGTTATCTTGAACCCAATAGGATTTTTCTAAATCCAATTGAGACTTTATAAGCCCAATTGCTTATTCCAGATCTAATCTCTTTGTTGTGTGACCACATATATTCAATTATTTCTGGTAGTGAGATATACATACAAAGATCTCTATTAAAGTATCATTAAAACTCTTTTCAATAGATCGAAATAATTTTATTCTAACTCATCAAAGATTGTCAATCCTAAGCAACCCTAGTGAGCTCTAACAATCCATCAATGACACCTAGCAGATGTAGTGGCAACCCAGTAGAATAAAAAAAAAACCTCAAGGTGTAGTTAGCATATGATTCAGTCCCTCCATCGTGAGTCTCGACTAGATGGCAGGTCATGGATAAATCATCAAACCTCATCATCAGTCATATGATAGATTCGATCAGCTCAAGTCCAATTATAATCCTCATAGAAACTCTT